>NC_056739.1:475524888-475602477 GCF_019279795.1 Protopterus annectens
GAGCCAATATTCAAGCTCAGGTCACCTGGATCATAGTCAAAGACTTATCTTGCTGTGCTGAAGTTGCTGGCTGACCTCATTTAATATTAAAAAAAATGTAGAAAACTGAGATGCGAGAGCAAGTTCTAGAAATGAATGAAAGAACAAGCAGGGTAGATATAGATTGGGTATGCAGAGATATTAAAATTTTGGCATAAGGTCTTAGCAATAAGGTTAATGATGTATGGAGCAAAAACACTTAAAGACAAAGAAATGTACATATTTTGTATGACTGAATAAAGGGTAGTCTGCAGATTAAAAAAAATGTGTGAATAAAGGGAAAGGGGGGTAAAACTAGAAAATACCTAAATGGATGAGGATCTATGCAATCAACAGAACTGAATGACTTCAGAAGAGGTTTTGATGCAGCAAGAACTGCACAACAGAATCAGTAAGACAGGAATGGGTCATTTAATGAGGTAGCAAAGGACCGGAAATCACAGGAACATAAGCAAAGAGTAACAATTTAAGAGTCACTCAAAGTATTTAATCTTGAAGGTCTATTCATTTGATTTGGTGCATGGACTAGCTAATAATGATTTGGGTACTTAGATGTCATGTTTTCAAATATTGAAACATACCACAAACTTCATCTGATTACTTTCCCCAACTACACAAAAGCCAAATAATTTTCCTAATGCTTAGCTTATTTTTACTTGACCTAATTATCCATACACTTTTTTGCTTTTTAACCAAACCATAGTGTAATGATAGATCATGTTATTTTATATGTCACACTTACAGATTATAACTAGCTATAAAAATAATACATATTCAATTACATCCTGCAAACGTTAAGGTTAAGGGACTTTCATGCATGTTGTATTTCTCAAAATTGACAGTCATTTTCTATTTTTTTTTTCTTGTTATAAATAAATGCATGTCTAGTTCTTTGCAGGTTCATTAAATCCATTAGATGATTCATTTTATTTATAAACACCAGAGCACCATGTTACAGAACCTATAAAATGCATTCTTACCTGTGGGTACCTGTAGAGTCCCAGTACTGTAGCCATGATCAGGGAGGATGATGATGGAGTATCTCCAATTACAGCAGGTAATAAGGAAACAGTTTTACAGCTGTAGTTTGGAACTAGATCATGTTTTCCTGTTAAATATGACAGGGTACTCAAAAGGGCCCTTTCTTTAGAATAACATGAGTCAAAAATCTGGAATCCCAAGGTAACGTTTGGTAATAAACGAGGGTCTCTGTTTATTTCTTCAATTGCAAAAGTCATGGACAGAGCCAAGAGGTAGTCAAAAATGATGAAGCTGTTAAATTCAGTAAGTAAATTATAAATTAATATTTTTACAGAGTAGTTTAACCACAGCAATATTTAAGTGTGCTAAGCACAATTCTGTTAACAAACATAAGAACTTAGGGGATCCGGACACATGCTTGACTAGCATATGTCCGAATCACAAAACACTTAACACACATACACGAAAGCGCTTAACATCAACAAGTGCTTCCGTGTATGTGTGCCTGTTGGACTACAGTGCGGGTAAGGGAAAATTCCCTTTTCCCTACTGTAGTGCAATTTTGGAGTGAGAATATTAAAGTAGGCGAAGCCCCCCTGCAGAAACATAGATTTTTTTTTTTTTAACTACACATACACGGAAGCGCTTTTCGATATTAAGCGCTTTCGTGTATGTGTGTTCGATGTTTTGTGATTCAGACACATGGTATTCGAGCATGTGTCCTAGATCCAAACTTAGAGAGTTGAAATATAATGGCACATATTTCACAGTCGAAATACATGGTTGTTCACAGTTGTGTAACAAGCTCCTACACTTGTTTGTCATGAATTAAAGGCTATCTAACTTTTCATTTTGCAATGTATATTTATCTGTCTGTCTTTCTAACACGTAAATATAGTTCCCTCTTGCCTTTCAAATTCATGTGCACAGATATGAAACTGAAGAATCAGTTTCATCAGTAAACATGCTCATCAACAGTGAGGTAGGAGAAATTGTGAGATTTAGATTACTGAGGTAAGGGAGCTTTTCCTTTGCCCTGTCATTTTGCAGTTTAAGAGATAGTACCCTAACCTTTCACACATTAAACTGGGGTCTTCCATCTTTAAGTGTTGCCTCCGTTCAGTTCTTTATAGTTCAGGATACTTTCAGGTACACAAGCTGCCACTGTTCTGTCCCAGAAATGAAGAAAGCTATCCACCAGCATTGACCATTTGTGTAATTTGAACATATTAAAAGTGACGTGGCATACAACCTATGTGGGATTTCACTGGAGTAGCTAGATCCACTGCTAATTTATCACATTACTAGTTTTGCAGTATATAATTGTCCTTTCCCTTGAAATAACAACAAACTACCCTAATGTACAAAATGCAAGCATATTTCAGTATGCTGTAAAAAGAATTTTCTTTTCTTTTCCTACCTTAAAATTCATGATTCAGAAACTGAGGCTTAAAAACTAATTTCTCTTGTCCTGTCATTGTCAAGTGCAAATTTTCTTGTTGATTTCATTCTCAAGTTTAATTGCAAAATGTTTATTGTCTTGGCATATTTTCCTTTAAATCATTGGGTGGATTCTTAATGCCTTGGGGTAGTTTAATGGAGAGCCTCAGCCATCTAGCTGTACTACTCCAGTTCCTAATTTAAACCTCCCATTTTAGGCCTGACATAATACCATGTGGTGGAGTCTGTTGCACATCTTCCCTTACAACTCCAAATCTGCAGTTCAGAGATTCAGAAACATTCTTTTTTAAGCATAACTGAAGACACCACTCATGCCTTTCAACTTCTCAATGAAAGAAACCTAGACAAAGCCAAAAATAGTGTGGGACAACGTCTCAAAAATAGGGACAGATTTAAAAAAATACTCCGATAAACTTGGAAAGTTGCTAGAATAACAGGTTTTGAATTCTTATGCATTTTTGATGGTTATTACGTCTGAAACTGAAATGCCTGTCATCGTTTAGTATTATTTAGTATTATTAATGATTTCAAACCTGAATAATTTGGCAGAAAAACACAAATGTTATGAGGAAATGAGGAAAAATATTGGCAAAAACCTGGACAGTTGAGAGGCACCTGATAAGGCTACCTGAAGCTATCTGTCACTATGGTTCCATTTTTATATCAGCATTGGTACTGCAGGCACTACATACAGGTGGCACTTCATGTCCCTTAAACCATGCTGTATGGCACAGAGATGCCACTTGTATGACAGACATAAGAATGCATTTATGACAAGTAATGAGCTTCTGCTACACAAGAAGCAGCCAGGGATCTGCCCACCAAATTCGAAAATCCGTAAAAAATGTCCAAACCAAGTAAGTAAACTTGTACTCGACGTTTATTTGAGCCACAAAGTCTCTGTTTAGCTTTTCGTCGGTAACTCCTCACCAACGTCCTCAGAACAGGAAATAAACACATTCAACACATCCTGTTTAAATACTACAATATAACTCCCTATTTTTGCCACACTGCCTCCTGTGGTTGGAATACAAAATTTCAATATCTTAAAAAGAACATACAAAAAGGCATAAGACTATTTAAAAACATATACACTCCCTTAACGATATAAGATTAAAAAACAATAAGTCAATAGCCAACAGGCTTGACTTGAAAAAAGGAAACCAGAAATATGTATTAAAATAAAATAAAATAAATAACTCACTTCATGGTTGATAAATTATACCCATGATGGAGCAATGCATGTACAAAAAAAATTTTTAAAAATCAAAGGCTACTGAAAAATATGTATCATAATTTTGCACATTAACGTATGAAATAGCAAAACTACCTTATCAAACTTTTCAATTTCAAAACACAGGAAATTGACAACATGTTGTTCAATCCTGGAAAATGGTATGCTTCCAACCTCAATTGCCAAAGCAATTCTCTGAGTTCCAACAAATAGGAAACAGCCCCCCCCCCCCCGTTATCATGCACAATCTGATCAGTCACTGTGAAGCTAAACCCATGCCCTGGGCACTCGCTAATATGTTTAGCAAGTGCATTAGCCATTTTTTCTTTCTTGATGGCATATAGATGTTCATATAGGCGCTCATGCAGTTTACGGTCAGTTTTCCCTATATAGAAAGTTGGACATGAAGAACACTATGCCAGATAAACCACATGTGTGCTGGCACAGTTGAACCTCCCCTGGATTTTGTACTTTCTCTCTGATCGCAAAATAAATTCCCGCTTTCACGTATTGTCAGTATCTGCACATGTTTCATTTGAATATGCCTGAATGTGCCTGAGTAGGTCTAGGTTTCCTTTCAAGGATGTTTTTTAAGTTGCAACCTCTCTTGTAAATGACTTGAGGATTTAACCCTAAAGCTGAAGGACCTTGATTGTCTGGTGTAAGTAAATACCAATTCTTCATAATAATAGAGGCGATAGCCCCCACATCCAAACTGTAAGTAGTGATGAAGCTGCAGGCATAAGTAGATCTAATCCGAGTATCATCAACCAACACACCTTGATCTGCAATAGACTGGCCCAAAATGGCGAGATATACCCCATTCTCCCTCTTACGACTTACCTCATTGCAGAGGTCTGAAATCAGATGGCCTGGATAACCCCTATTCAAAAAGAGGTCTCTGATAAACTCACATTCCCTTAAGAAATCACTGTCCCGTGTCACCATCCTGCCCACCCAGACCAGTTGGCCCTTGACTATCGACCTCTTCTGATGAAAGGGGTGGTTGCTTTCAAAGTGCAAATATGAATTTGAAAAAGTAGCTTTGCGATGGATGTTGGCCATATAGCAACCCTTATAGTTATCCTTAGACAGATCAACGTCCAAATAAGCAATTTTCTCCATGGAAAAGTTAGAGGTGAACTTAAGGAATTCAGTAGATGTATTAAAGCATTCCAGGATGGAGTCTGCTACTTCCCTCCCCCCTTGGGGAATGATGAAAATGTTGTCCAAAAATCAGGTATACAATAGGACTTTCTCTTTAAATAATGGGTTAGGAAGGACAAACTCTTTCTCCCAGAATGCCATCACCAAATTTGCTACACTGGCCCCACAAGGGGACCCCTATCCTTTGATGGAACCATTGGTTGTTGAAGGAGAAATAATTGCATGTAGGAACTATGTCTAAGAGTTCTCTGACCATCAAAATTTCTTTGGCAGGAGCTTGTTTCGAAATCAAAATCGCTTGAATCCATTCCAATGCTACTGAGTGGGGAATAAAGGAATACAAGTCTATCACATCAATAGTGAGGAAATAATTCTCAGTTTTGAATGGAATCCAATTCACTTTGCCTAGAAAAGACCAAGAATCCTTTGAGATGTGCTCCTCACTAATGACATACTTTTTGAAGATAGTGTCCACAACCTTGGCTCCAGCATACATCATACTTCCCCTAGCACTACCCAACTAGCGCATGGGCGGATCCAACATATTCTTATGGATCTTAGGGTTACCAAATAAAGCTGGAATCTTGGGGTTGGATATAGAAATATAATTGAACACATCCAAATCTATCATCCCATTAATAAACATGTCATCGTAATAAGAATGGACACGAGATATGTTGATGTTCAACTCATTTTTAGATACCTCATCATACGTTTCAGAGGCCAAAATAGTTTCCATTCTCTTAATATAGTCTTCCACATCTATAGCCACTAGACCTCCCCCTTTGTCCGGCTGCATCACTCTGACCCCCGAGTGACATAACAGTTCAAGCAAAGCCAATTCCTCCTTGGTAGTATTGAAGCCAACATTCTTCTTGGTTTTGAGGATAGCACGAATGTTGACTGAAGGAAGCAGGGGTGGATTAAAGGTGCTTGGAATGGAAAAAGCCTTTGGAGAGGAACACTGGTCCCCTAGTAGGAGATGTAAATTCAGTTTCCTGGTAAACAATTTTTAGGTCAACCAACGTGGTAGCCAAATTGGCCCTGCGGGCAGGTATGAATGATAGGCCCTTAGCCAGAAGATCAACCAGAAGTGGAGGAAAAGAAAACCCGGAAAAATTATAGATTTTAAAATTCCTTCCGGTGTTGAATATTCTCAAAGGAAGACTGCCCCGATTTAGAAGGGCCAGCCTGTATCCTAGTCAGATCCTCCTGTTCCTGGGTCTGTTCTTGAACTTCCGTCCCAGAGATGGTTGGGGTGACGAGGCTGGGTTCTGAAAATTTGAGCCCTCACCTTCCAAAGGAGGATTAGTCAATTTATTAAGTGAAGCTATCCGGTCACTCCTTTGAACTGGATTGTATTCAGTGGGGTCATCTGAAGGGCCCCCATCATGGCCATTATTAACTATATCAGATCTAACTTCTTCAGTTCCATTCCGATCATCTGAATGCCGAGCTAATGTACCCAAATAATTGCCTTGGGACTTAGGAGGCTTGGGATACGCTAAGCCCTCTTTATAAGCTTTAATGTCCCTTTGCAACTTTTTTAATTTGTTAGCAGTTATTTTGGAAACATGCTGGTCTATACTAGTGTAGATCCGATCGTAATCAAATCTGTATCTAGAAAAATTAATGTCCTTCCTGATGGCTTCATCTAAAATAGTTAGCTCCTCTGAAAGAGAGGTAACTGCCTCCTGGTAATGATGGCAGATTAAATTTAAGAGCTCGAACCCATGCTTATCAAAGAGAGAAATTAAATCTTTATGGAAGGCCGAGCCTTCCTCCAGGCCCGTAGGATACTGCCATGAATGGAGTAATGAGCTTGCTTTGTATGCATTTCCACCATCTAACCAATGAAATGGCCATGTGGTGGGTCATCAACCACCCCCCCTTCCAGCATGGCTGTTCTTGCAGTACAACTTCACCAGTATATGGGACTTGGTATTGCAGGCATTGTGGTTTTTCACAATGTACACACGTAAGTACCACTTCCCTCTTAAACTAGGGCCAGTAGCAATGACATGATAGCCCATTGACCTCATTGGGCTACTTCATTAATTGTTTTGGGGTTTTACACTGGTGTTTAGCACTGACGTAATATTGCTATAATATTGTTAAATGTTGCTGCATAGCAAGTCTTGTTACCATTCTGAAACTGGTCATGGGGGGCTCAGCCGGTCCTCATTAACTTGTGTGGGATGTGGACTGATGGATCCGATTGTTATGGAATTTGGTGTGGCAAAATCTCTTTTGGAAGCTAATGGCATCTTTGTTCCATCAAAGCAAAAGTACCTTTCAGTATTATTATTATTCACCTTGCATTACTTCTGAAATCCTATAGCCTTTTGTGTAAGATTTATATTTGTATGGTACATGCCAAAAGGGGCATTATACTCAATTATGGCACTGACTAGTGATGAGTATAGAGGGGTTATAACCTCCTTTGCTTTAAAGGCATCACCTATAGAGGAAAAGGAGATTATAATCCCTCTGTACCTGTCACTAATAAGGCCGATAATTGGGTATAATGCCCCTCTCGGCATGTACCATACAAAGCCACTACAGCAATTGGAGAGACCTCAGAGGTTTCCAGCCAAGAAGATCAAGAAACTCCAACTTGTGCCTTACACAGACCAACTAAAGTCCCCGTCACTATACTTAGTATTGTATAGACTTCTTAGGTGAGACTTATACCTGGCTTATAGAGCAATCTCTGACCTAAACCTACTGAATTTGCTGCACATCCATAAATCAAATGGGACTAGAGCAACTCATTCCAGGGACCTAAATATGACCCGCGCCTTAAATAGGATGTGCTGGAGGGACAGATGTGTCTCCCATTGACTGCTGCATCTTTGGAATAGGCTGCCAATTCATGTGAAGTAGAGTACCTCTATGACACTGTTCAAAAGGAACCTGGACGAGTGGATGGGGCATAGTAAATTCTTACTGTGGATAATGCCCACAACCCTCCTGGACATGGGCAGTCATTACTAAATGAAATCCTGGGTATTGATTAGAGTATCCATGGTATTACATTGGGAAGAAACGGCTCAGGTTGGAATAACCTCCAGTTTGATAGCCTCCTCCTATGATACTATCATCCAAGCCTTTGCAGTCTTGTGTTTAATCTTTAGTCTCTAAGGAATTTTTATATAAGTATTAATTATTATGTCAGTCATTTGCAATCAAGACTATGAATTTAGGGCTTTTTTCCATGATGTTAATTATATGTTCTTACATGCTATCCTCCTGTGTCTAACATCCACCAACCTACTTTTATGTGCTGGAATATCTTTATATTTTTCATTATTTATATTATTTCTTGGACACTCAGTTTGCTATCACATATATTTAGTAAATATTAGATACATAAAATAATGATTAACTGTTTCTTCTACCTATTCATGTTCTCTTGCCATGTAATAAACATGCATTATTATCCTGGCAGTTAGTAAACATGGCTAACTATAGAATACTGGCAGGCTTCATCCTGTAGCCCTGGGTTAGAATTCCTTGCGCTTTTTTATCTACTGAGTAAATTTGTCTAAGTAATTTAAACACACAGTGCACTTAAGCTGCATCTTGCAGATTTTACTAGTTAACATATAGATGTATACGTATCTCTCTCTCTCTCTCTCTCTCTCTATATATATATATATATATATATATATATATATATAGTTTTTTATATATATATATATATATATATATATATATATATATATAGATAGATACATACATATATATATATATATATATATATATATATATATATATATATAGATACATACATATATATATATATATATATATATATAGATAGATAGATATATAGGTCTACTTCACATGACTGAAATTTCATTTGACTGACTTTCATTTGACCGAGACCATAATACCGAATTTTCAAAATACTGAAAACTCATTTGACTGAATCTCATACTGAATTGTATGCCATAGACAAGATGTTGGTTTCCCTTATCCTATGACTTGCTTGTGGTAAAAAGAATTCGTGTAACTTATAGTGCTGATTGTCAGAATACCAATAGTCATGTAGAAAGTAGTGTAGTGTTTCTAAATGTGGGTATGCCTGTTTACATTTTTATGGGAAGTATCTAAAGTAATATGGCAGATGTTTTGTGCATTCCCAACAGTAGTGGCAGAGTGTAGACTACTGTCAGGTAAGTAAAAGGTATATGCCCTTTTCTCCACTGTAGTGCGATCCTGGAGTTAGTATACATAGTACGGGGGGGGGGCATAGCATCCGGTATCTGTTAAGATGGTAAATAAGTAGTTTTTAAATTCTGGAAAGAGTTAGTCATTGGTGTTGTAAGTGTGCATGTTTATGGTTTACAAGTTAGTATTTTGAAATGGAGCATTTTAAGGTTTCAGTATTATGAGTTTCAGTCTAGTGAGTTTTCAATATTTTGAAAATTAGATATTTTGTTCTTGGTCAAATGAAGGTCAGTCAAATGAAATTTCAGTCATTTGAAGTAGACCCTATATATATATATATATATATATATATATATATATATATATATATATATATATATGTGTGTGTGTGTATAGGAAGAGAGACATGATTTTTGTCTGTTAACATATTTACATTTCTTGTTCTTTCATTTTTTCAAATATCATCTCGTGTTATATCCTTTTAGATGGTACATCTTAAATATATTCCTTAGAAAATTTGTTATATCCTCAGCTTTCAATATATATATATATATATATATATATATATATATATATATATATATATATATATAGATAGATAGATATATCAGAGTGCATGGTCCACCAGAAGTATCTATCTGAAATAAATACAATCAGTGTCATTTTTTTCTTTCTTTGTAATCATGAAAATGGCTCAGTGGCATCTCCCCAATACTTTCAATGAATGTATACCATTTCTTTGCTTCATGGAAGTCAGTCGTTTGAGATAAGAGCTTCCATTTAATTTGATGGGTTTTCTGATACAATGTTTTAATGAGCATTTCAGTACCTAGCCTTAAAGAATTGTGTAATGTTTCTGCCATACTTATTGTGGTGACATCTGAGGCCAGTTTTCCAAAAGTCTGTCCCAGATTATTGATAACTATAACTTCAGTGGCACTGCTCAGTGCTGATAAGGTGTTCTTAGCTGAAAACATACCTACCTACCTCTAAAGGTCTTAGAGGTGGGGAAAAACTGAAAGGGTTGTTTGGCTGTTGTCCTCAGCTTCTGGGTTATGGATGGAGACCTGTCTTAAAATTCCGTTCAATCCTTTTGCCCTCTTGGAGAAATTCTGCCTCTTGCTGTACTCCTTTCTCTACCCTTGTTAGGAGAAGGAAAGATAATAAGGAGATGCCGTAAGGTAAGTCTTTAAATACAACATCACATGCTTGGTACATCTAGCTTGGAGGTTCTTGCAATGGAGACCGATTAGTGCTGCTTTACAGAGACAAGAGAATAACATTGTGTCTTTAAAATGCTGGGATGCTGGGTGTGACTGCATTCCCACTACCTCCCCAGGAACATGACCCACCTAGAAGTGTGCTGAGGAGGCCTGCTTTGGTTGACCTGGGGAGTGTCATCCCAGTCAACAGTTTTTCTATTTTTTTTTATTATTACAAAATAAAACTATGAAATACAGATAAATGTTTATAGGGCTGATAAAGCTTAACATTACAATAAAAATCCAGTTAAATGTTTAGAGGAACAAATAAAACCTATCACTTCTTTCCCTCTTTCGTAAATCTATGCTTTACCTAGTTCTTCCAAAATGCAAACCTTGTGTTTTCCCTGCTATATCTATGTATGCCAGATATAGTGAAAACCAGTAGTGGGGGTACTTTAAGGGGGTGTATATTCCTTGTGGTGGATGTTCTGTTGCACTTTCAGTGTGCCTTCATCACATGTACCTCTTGAAAATGTGGGTTAAGGATCATGCTATAAGGAGTGTAATGTTTGCCGTGTTTTAGCTGTTACGACCAGTTAAATCTGGCTGCAGTGCTTGTTTACTCTCTCTTGTTTAGTTGAGTAGGATATTTGGATGTAGGCAGACCTTTAATTTTAGGAAGGAGTCTTATTCCTATTTTCTGTTTTTTGAGCACGATTACATTTAAAGTTGGGAAATGTCCATGCTGCGAGGAATTTTTTTGAAAGCATGGTGCATTTTTTAGATCAGTAGGTGAATATGCGAGTTCCTTATAATGCTGCACCCTCATGTATCATTGTGTATTCCCTTAATGTTCTTGGGGATTCCCTGATCATGTCCTTGTTAGTTATGGTGTCCTCCCTTTTCTGACCATAAGTAAGCCAATGTGGGGGAAGAGTGTTCAAATGTGGTCCATGCAGCCCAAAGGAATTTCATCTATCAGGACTGCTGGATCAGTAACCTGTGCAGGGTGAGGTCAAACTCTCGATTCTAGTCTGAGTGTCTCTATCAAGGTGTAAAAGTAGTAGTACATAGGGAGGGTCTCTTCATTTTCAGAAGTTGGTTTTGAATCATGAGGTGCAAAAATTGCCTTGGGGGGTTTGACTGAGTGGTCCAGAAAGTTAGTTTCATTACCAGTGGTCCTAAAAGATAAATTCGGGTGGGGTGGATGTTTCTAAAGGTTCTGTGGGTTTCTGACTGTTTGAGAGTTCTTTGGTTCCATGAACTATCAGTCTGTGTTTATGCTACATGTCAAGCAATAATTTGTAAAACAGTCTTTTTAAGACCATGTGTAAGCTGATTCCCTCTAGCTAGTGACTTTAAGGGAGACCTGTTTTAATGACCAATATCCAAAAATGATTTTGTTATTTATTTTTAATTTATACCATGTGTGTCTGGTGGGTGGGGGTGGGGGGGCTTATCCATTCAACTCTGCAATTACTGGGACATAATTGTTGCACTTTGATAGTGGCCTGTAGTAAGAGGTGGAGGGAGAGATCATAACAGTGCTGCTTTGAGACCTTGAGGTGGGAACGTCAACCATGTCTAAGTATGGCAATTGTAAACTGGAAGATTCAACCACCTGGAAAAATTAGTATAGAAAACTGTGGGAGAGGGGGAAGGAGGAAGTGTCTTGGTCCTGGGCCATGTGGTCCATTTTTTCTTATTCTGGGTATGTGAATTCTTGTATCATGTGTTTTGAGGCTCTCACTAGGGTCGAGGGAAGGGGTTTCCTCTAGTCTTGTGGTTTCACTGGTAATTGTGAAGGAGGTAACAAGAGTAGGATGGAGAATTGCCTTGGTGGTGCGAGCTGTGTGTGGATGAGCAATCCAGGATAGGCTTAGTCTTACAAATTTATCGTAAAAAACATATACCTGCCAATGTTCCCTCTACAACCAGTATTGAATATTTGAAAAAGCCTTCCCTCAGTTACCCACAAAAGAAAAACATATTTGAAATCAGCACCTTGTGAAGTGCATGTAGGAGTTGATCCACTAAAGTGTCCAGCATCAGAGTATGTCTCAAGGGGGGAGACCAGGATTTAACATCACCTTTTCTATTAACTGCATTCTAAATCTAAGAAAACTGGACCAGCATGTATATTATTAGTTTTGGTCAGCTTCATTTTTTACTTTTTAAAGTCATTTTGCCTAAAATCCCTAACCCAGGACATACATTGATAGTGGACACTTGCTTCAGTGGGTCAGCTCCCTTTATGGTGGAGAGGGTTGCAGCTTTGAATATGACCCAGACAACCATTTTTGAGGAGTAGCTGAATTATGAGGCTGTGTTTATTGTGCGTGTGTGCGTGCGTGCATGTTTGTGTGTGTGTGTGTGTGTGTGTGTGTGTGTGTGTGTGTGTGTGTGTGTTTGTGTGTGTGTGTATGTATGTATGTGTGTTAATTAACCTGGCAAACAAACTGCTACATAGAGTCTGTTGAGCAAAAACTCAGGCCAAATTGGCAAACAGTGAAATAAAAATGTAGCGGTATAGTTACAACAATATTACATTCATTTGAGTTTAGAACAATAGCATTCGGAATAGTAAAGCAGCATTCGGAATAGTAAAGCAGCATTCATAATTGTCCAAATCACAATGTTACAGTATTACTAATGGAAACTTTTATTCAGCATTCATCAGTACTAAGTTGTTTTCAGGAGTACAAGTAAAAATGTATTCCAAACATTGACACAGTACCTTAAGTAGTGTTTAGAACATTGAGGGAAACAGTACATCATAGACAGATTAACACAACAAAATTCAATTAGCAAGAGTGTTTGTAGAAAAGCATATGATATGATATATGCATATGACCACAACAAAAGACATCTTAAAAATAAAACACCCCATCTCTTATACCCCTCCTCATCTGTAGTAAGAAAACTGATATATTCATGCATGCAAAGGATCTTTAAATTGCTGCTTTACTACAACTGAGATTATTTAATACTTCTTTCGGCTGCTCCCATTAGGGGTCACAACAGCGGATCATCTGTTTCCATTTCTTCCTGTCCTCTGCATCTTGCTCTGTCAAACCAACCACCTGCATGTCCTCTCTCACCACATCCATAAGCCTTATCTTAGGCCTTCTTTTCCTGTTACCTGGCAGCTTCATCCTTAGCATCTTTTTCCCAATATGGTCTGCATCCCTCCTCAGCACATGTCCAAACCAACGTAATCTTGCCTCTCTGGTTTGTCTCCAAACCTTCCAACCTGAGCTGACCCTCTAATAGACTTATTCCTAATCCTGTCCACCCTTGTCGCACACAGTGCAAATCTTAACATCTTTAACTCTGCCACATCCAGCTCTAACTCCTGCCTTTGTCAGTGCCACTGTCTCCAACCCATACAACATAGCTGGTCTCACTACCCTCTTGTAGACCTTCCTTTTCACTCTTACTGGTACTCGTCTGTCACAAATCACTCCTAACACTCTTCTCCACCCACTCCATCCTACCTGTACTCTCTTCTTCATCTCTCTTCCACACTCACCATTACTCTAAACTGTTGATCCCAAGTATTTAAACTCATCCACCTTCGCCACCTCTACTCCCTGCATCCTCACCATTCCTCTATCCTCCCTCTCATTCACACACATATATTCGGTCTTAGCCCTGCTGACCTTTATTCCTCTTCTCTCTAGAGGATATCTCCACCTCTCCAGGGTCTCTTTCACCTGTTCCCTACTCTCACTACAGATCACAATGTCATCTGCAAACATCATAGTCCACGGGGACTCCTGTCTGATCTCGTCTGTCAACCTGTCCATCACCATTGCAAATAAGAAAGAGCTCAGAGCTGATCCTTGATGTAATCCCACCTCCACCTTAAATGCATCCATCATTCCCACCGCAGACCTGACCACTGTCACACTACCCTTGTACATATCCTGTACCACTCTTACATACTTCTCTGACACTCCCAACTTCATCATACAAATACCACAACTCCTCTCTAGGCACCCTGTCATATGCTTTCTCTAAGTCCACAAATACACAATGCAACTCCTTCTGACCTTCTCTGTACTTCTCCATCAACCCTCTCAGAGCAAACATTGCATCTGTAGTGCTCTTTCCTGGCATGAAACAATACTGCTGAAAACTAATCATCACCTCCCTTCTTAACCTAGCTTCCACTACTCTTTCCCATAACTTCATGATGTGACTGATCAGTTTAATCCCTCTGTAGTTACTACAGCTCTGCACATCACCCTTGTTCTTAAAAATCGGTACCAAAACACTTTTTCTCCATTCCTTACTGAATATCAAAATAAGTATTGTATGATACTTGCCTTGCCTAACTTGAATCCTTGAAATATTTGTACTTTTCTTGATGCAGATGAGCTTAGATTTACTATTCTGAGATGTAAATGAGTTGCATTCCTAATATCCTTGCAAATATTAGGAGTGTAACTATTTGAGATATACTCCTGATATTTACAGGAATACATTTCAAGTAGGTTGATAGCATTTTTGTACAACCTTTTCAGTCACTGTCAGACTGAATGATGGCTTTACAAGTATAGTGCACCTTCCTTATAACATAAATCATACGACTGAGCTCTAATTACAATTGAGCTCATAAGTGGTAGAAAACACCTTTTATTAATTTGAGTATAAGAATGTTAAGTAGCAGGCTAAGTCCAAGGAATTTTTGATCGGTGATCCAAGGAGGGTGACTTCAGCTTGATGTCGTGATGGGTTATAGCCAGAGCCAGAGCTGGCAATTCCAGTGCCCTCTGCCTTCCCTAACCTGGTGTCTCCTCAGCTTTTTAAGAACAGTGCCAAAAAAAGCTCTTTTTAAGACTGTAACAAACTGGTTACTACAAAAATAGCAAGCTGCATCTATAGTTTTTACCACATGTGGAGTGCTAAAGCACTTCAGTTCTGACTATAAATATTTTTATTTATATTTCATAAATGGGAAGAAAAGAAGGCGATCAGTCACAAAGGGTAGAGCTGCCAGAATGCTACTAATGCAGTAAAGGCCAGTCAGCATCTGCTGGTCATGTGGCCTAACACTTGGCACCCAGGACAGCTGCCCCCTTCACAGTACTCTAGCTATACCTCATTATAGCTGGACATTTTTTAGCCTTCTAAATGTTCAATGATTGTTTTGTCTGTTAATTTTTCAGAAGAAACCCAAGTCCATATTAGCCTGAAATAATTTTGCATGGATGAAGGGAGGTTACTAAGGTTACTGTTAGCATTTGTGATGTCTGTAGCCTCAGCATCAAGCAGCATGGCTATCGTAACTCATTGATTAAAAGTGAAAACAGGAGTGGTCCAAGACAAGGACAGATCTTTCAGGGATACTTTTTATGGACAACACTGTTTATTTGAATGCTTAGTGAAATTAACCAGCAGGATCTGATAATAAGCTAGTCCTTGAACCACTTTAATAACTTTGAAGAAAAGCAATAGCCAACTAACATCTATACTAACAAATTATGGTTGACTGTTTAAAATGCCCAATTTATGCCCGAAAATATAGCCTCTTGGATAGGATATGACTTGGATTTGTACAAAAGGAATGGAAAGAAAACTAAACCATTTTCTTTGGTCAAGTAACCATTAGTGAATGGTAGTGGTGAGCCTTTGCCATCCAGCAAAACTATCCTGTTTTTAAATTTAATTTCCAGTGTAGTAACCTCTCCTATACCCAACACCACACAAACAAAATAACAGTACACCGCACACTCTATGTGCAAAGCAGCTACTGAAATTCATTAACATTCAATGTTAATGATTTTTGTTGCCTTTCCTTTGCATGATATGACATCTTCCAAGCCTGCCATTTTTATGGTAAGTCAACCTTAGCCTGGTTATTGCCACAGCTCCACCTTTATATCATGTCTGGTACTGCAGGCATTTAGCCTACCAGCAACACTTGCTTGCAATACCAGTTCTGTTATGTAGATGGAGCTGCATGTGCCTGCATCTTTCTGGTAGGTAATGACACAAAATGAGGGGCACAGTGGAGACAGACAAAGGCTTGACACCTTGCAATGTGGAGGACTTAGGAAGTAGTGTGGCAAGCAAGGAAAGAAGATGGCATGATGGAGGACAATGTGGAATAAGGACAGTCTGCCAAGCTATCCCAGGAAAGTCAGACAACTCCATGGCTGACATTATGGGTGCACTACATCACTGGTGGACCAGTGATCAGGGCATGGAATCTATGAGACTGTACTAGCTGTTTGAGGATGTGCTGCAGACTCCCGGTACAGGCATCAACCCAGCAAACCCACGTCAGTTCTCAACAGCCACCAAATCTTATGCAATGTGACACATGAACACCCCTCTGCGCCACTCTGATGAAGTGCCTAGTTCAACCATGAGAGAAGCACAAACACAGATGATAAGTGAATCTTCCAGATCACCTTGTACAGGATGATGTTCATCCCCCTGCAGAGGTAGGGCTGCTTGCAGCTGGGGGCCCAGCAATTGCATGATGGAGTGAGTGCAGAGTGCAGTGGTTGCTGTTTAACTGCACCATGTTCCATAGCCAGCTTTGCAGATGAAAATAAATAAATAAATGGAAAAAACAAAATAGAGCAACATAAATACCCAAGATAAGGGAAAGAGAACAGAAATAGAAAGAAATACATTGGTCACTTTGACTTGATGTGCTTTTATTAAGTCAGGGCGTGAAAATACAGAAACCAATCAGCACAGCATTATAATTAATAACTAGGATTTAGTTATTATACATCAAAGGTTAACACCAGTGGATATGGACTACAGCCTATTTGGCACAGTTTGGACATGGAAATATAGGGAAAAGTGGCACTAATGTAACACTAACTAAACACTAGGCAATGATGAAATATTAACATGGAAAAGCTCAGTGCTGTGATAAACCAGTTAAGCACAACTACAGTAATGGCAGAAGTACAGTATTCTGACTAGAAACCTTGACTGCCTGGCCAATCTCATGTGGCAAATTGTTTTATTTGCTGTTATTTCTTTCTGTTCTGTAAAACTGAAATACCATTAATGACCACACCAAACTCTTGGCCGCATAGTGTTGGTATACTTATACCATACAGTAAGTGACCACAGAGTTTTCTTACTGTAATAAGGAGACTCTCTCTCTCTCTCTCTCTCTCTCTCTCTCTCTCTCTCTCTCTCTCCCTACACTCTTCTCTTTGGTGAAAAAGGTCTGGGCAGTAGCCCCATAGCTCAATGTTTCTGTCTGTACTCCTTTTTAGAGTGGGGGGTACTTGTGTTATCATTCTTCAGCCTGGAAAGTGAGTCCCAGGCATCCTCACCCTACACAGGACCTTCATAGTCCCAAAGCATATGCTACCACTTTGGAGTGTGCAGCTATTATAACATATTTTTGTCTCCTATGTGCACCTTATGGGGACCCTTCAAGAATGAAATCTTACTGAGGCCTTGTCCACTCATAAAATCAAGTACAGGACTGAAAACAATAGGGTGTAACTCAGGACTTTGCAGGAGCCACACAAAGAGGTCAGTCTGATTGTAATTAAAAGAGCAGCAGGGATAGAACTACAACAAGTAGAATAACAACATACAATTAGAGGAGGCACTGCAAGTGAAACTTCAGAGGATTCAGATGCCTAGTGCTGGACGTCCAAGAGACTGAGTACTGTTGGACTGGTCAAAGGAGAAAGAAAGAAGAGCAAAATGGAACAGTGGCAAGTAAATCCAACCAGAGGAGGTGGACAAGTGGAGGTAAGTCATCAAGAACTGGAAAGCCTGGTCATACAGGGACAGTTGAGAAAAGAAATGAGACAGTACTAGTTATATATGAGAAGATATCCTCAGTAAATACCACTCTATGCAGATATTGAATCATGACTGCATGTAAAAAGAATTAAGAACATTAAAATCACAAAGACTTGACAGGACAAAAGGGACTAAATGGGATTGAAAAGAACTAATGAGATCTATGAACATGAGGCATTATTCAAAGATAAGAAATGTTTTTTTTTAATACACTGCCAATAACAAAAAGGTGCTGGGTAAAGGGATGAGGCACAAATAGGCAGACTGCTGTTACAAGGTCTTTATTTTGATACACCTTATTCTATGTTTGTATTTTCATATAAAAATAAGTTTCCTTTTTGAAGTAGTGGGCAAAACTGTTGTGGTACCTGAATGAAAACTGGTGCAAGTAGCAAAAGAAATAGTTATGGAAACACCAGTCTTAGGCATGGGTGCCAGAACCATAGAGCATGGGGGGAGGGGAGGCCCCTCACTTTTGCAGATCATCCATTCCTCTGTCACTTTGTTTTCCGTGCCTTCCAACTGCTGCAATGATGTCAGCGCACATATTTCCGGCTGTTTTTTGCAAGCGGGATATGCGGAAGCTGCTGCAGAAACAGAAGGGATTTATTTCAGAAGCCTGTAATGGTGCAGATTTGCTGCATTCAGGATATTCAGAAGCTGCTGCAGAAACAGAAGGGATTTATGGAGCATATTTGCTGCGTCTGGACTGTAGGGCAGGAATGACAGGAGTTAATTGCAGAATGGAGTGGGGGAACGGAGAGAAGCTGAATGCTAGAGTGGAGCAGAAATGCTGAATGCTACCAGAGTGAGTACACTGCTGCTGTAGTGTGTGTAAACGCCCCCACCAGGATATGTCTGGTGACTAGAGATAACCAGGCTCAAACCCTGTACCTTGGGTACAGGTAAAAAGAGCTTAAAGTCACTAGCCACCATCACTTGTGAATTTATGCCTCACATTTTTGTTCTGTTCGTTCTGGTTTGCAGGAGAGGTAAAACAAAACCTTTTATTCTATCAATTTTCTAAGGTTATAAAATCAGTTTTTGAAATGTGTCCCTATTTTGGGGGTGTATTCCCCCATTTTTGGCTTTGTTCTGAATTTTTGTGCTAAGAGGTTGAGAGCTATGGTGAGAAGTGAGAACTGAATTCACTAATTGATATGATAGCCATTTAAGTTTGTCTTCCTGCCTTTCAAGAAACTGCTGATTTAGCTTAGTGGTATGTTGCTCTGACTGTAATGCACAGTGTTCTGGGTCCAAGACTTGGCAGTGAAGTGCGTGGTGGTAGCAACATTTTATGCATGCTGTTATCATGGAAATGTTCTGATTAGGGTAGTTTTGTCATTATTGGTGCATGCATTTTGCTTCATTGTCTACTGGAAAAATGTTCAAACAATAAATTTAAAATGCAGTTGTGTGTGGAAGTAGACTTTTATGATGGAAATGTTCTGAATAGAGCAGTTTTGTCATTATTGGTTAATGCATTTTTGTTTCATTGCCTAATGGAAAACTGTTTAAACAATAAATTTAAAATGCGCTCTAACTTAAGTCTAATAAGTGTGCTGTATTATACAAGGAATATAATTTAATACACTCAAGAAGGTGAATCAAGGAATGCATACATGTATGCTTGGCCCTAAAAATGTGTTTGAAAACAGCCCAGAGGTAAGTGTGAAAGACTCAAAATCATGGGCAAATTTTAAGCTTTCCTCTTGTTACCAAAGGAACGGATAAAATTAAAACAGTTCACACCACATTACCTTGACCTGGCCAAGCCTTTTGCACAATCCCCTACTCAGGTGTAGTACAAAAGATGAATAATGTAGGAGCAAACACTTATATCACCAGCTGCATTGCCAACTTGGCTCACAGGTGCAGGAGATCAAAACAGGGGAAGAGACCAGTCACCAATGGAGTCCCCCAGGGTTCAGTGCTGAGACTTTTTCTGTTTGGCATATACATCTCAAAAGTAAAAGGAAATACCAAAGAGCTTTGACCAGTTACATTTGAGATGACTGCAAGCTAGGAGAAGTTATTGAATCCCCAAATTACTTAACCATCATGCAGGAAGATTTGTCCCAAATAATAACTGGTGTCAAAATCATGACAATGCCCTCTGAGAACTGATTCAATTGTTTGGCATTTGGGAGCGTGTGTACAGTGACCTAACTTTTGACCAACATGTGCCCAGAGTCATAAGAATGTCTTTCTATATTGTACAGCTTATAAACAAATTGATTGTGACTAGATCTAGAGATGTTGTCCTCCTTTACAAAGCTCTCATTATGTCAATCATTTTATTTAATGATTGCTTTGGCATGTATCTGTCAAGCCCCATGCAACAATTGGAATACATTCAGAGATACCTTACTAAAAGGATACAAGTCCTAAACAATAGGTCTTGCATGGATCACCTCAAATATTTATTATTATACTCAATATCCTACAGAGTGCTTAGAGGTGACATGTCTGGCATACAAAGCATCCTCCGACATAATACAGTTGGACCTACTGAACATCAGCAAGTCAAATGGCATCAGAAATACTCAGTCCAGGTATCTAAACTGAATGTTGTGGAGAGATGGATACATATCACAGAGGCTACCACTGTTCTGGAACAGACTATCCATAAAAATAAAGCAAAGCTCATCCATCCATATTCAAATGCAACTTGGATCTAAGGATGGGTAATAGGAAATGTACTCCAGGATTTTCCCTCATGCCACTAATGGATAGAGGCAGTTCCTAAATGTTGCATCCGTTACATGGCCCCCTCAAATTATCTATGGCATGATCACAGTTGTTCTCACTAGGGCTAATATACAATTATCAGCCATGGGGATAGCTAAGACCAATCAGAAAATGTTCATTCAAGCACCAAAAGTGAATTGGCTAAGCTTAAAATGTCCTCCAAGTGAACCTATGTTGTTGTAGCAAATAGTTATAAGAAAATTACCCTTTTTAGTTCACTAAGTGTCTCTGTCACCCTCCCCCCCCCCCCCAAGTCTTTAACAGCTTTCAGCGCCTATGGTCTTAGGTTTAACTGCAGTGCTTTAGCACAGAGTGAAACTGAATGCATGAAACTGACACAAAAGTAAGAATAAATGCAAAATAAACGAGTAGTGACTACAGAAAAGTTGGTGGTGGGTGGGGGACAAGCAGAGATAAACAAAAGTCAAGCAGGGAGAAGTGAAACCAGGGAAAACAGGGCCAAAATAGAACTGTTAAAAAATGCCAAGGTGAATAACCCCAGCCCAGAGGCACTCAAATCACAGGTTGGAGGGCAACAAATCAAACTCTTTGGTAGGGAAGGGGTAACCAGTGTAGGTGAAGGTCAAGTGACAGAAGGTCCAGCATAGCAAGGAAACCCAGGAAAGGAGAACCTTTCAAAAGTAGCTGCTGGGGGATGGGGGATAGGGAGTTCAAAATCAACAGAAGAGAATGAACACATTGAAATAAATAGCTTGGCACTTGGAGGTCTTCACATTTGATCAAACAGAAAAGTTCATAGCAGAATGAATGATTTGTAGGGACAGGTATATCTCACAGAGGATACCACTGCAATAAAACAGACTCCTAATGCACATAAAACAAAGTTCACCTTGTCAATATTTAAGAGCAACTTGTATCTATGGATGGGAAGCAGACAATTTACCTCAGGACTGTCCCCTGTGCTACTAATAGACACAGGCAGCTCCTAAGTGCCTTACTCATGCATGTGTCCTTTCAAATTGTCCCTGGTATGATCCCAGTTATTTTAAATAATATATAAGTGTACAGGACGTTTTGACCCTGGCCAATTTGACCCTAGAAGTAAGAGATTCCGGTAGTATTTCTGTAAATCATTAAATATAAGAATATAAAATGATTACATTAAAAAAATGAGAACAACATCTACAGAAAAAATCAAAGATTTAAAACATCATATAAGCTAAGAAAATGTTAAACTCAGCAACAATCACTACCAGAACTAATATAATTACATGAGAGAACAAGATTAAATCAATGATCACGGGTCAAAAATGGAAAATTTATTGTGACCATAAAATAATGAAAAAATACCTGCTAGAAGTGTTTTTACAAAGAAAATGTATTCCTGGCATAAAACCATAAGCTCGTTCAAAGTAATATAACATGAAAGGCAAGATCCTTAATCAATAAGAGCAAAAAAAAGTTAAAAGTACAGTTTCTTCAGAGCAGAATAAAAAAAATGAATAGTGCCGTCAACTGGTCCCTTTAAAATAGCAATAATAAAATTACTATTAAGCAGAGAAGTAGAAGTAAAAATAATGTTAAAAAAGCTCATGCGTAGATACAGTCACTGACAAAATGTCTAAAATTACTTCATTACATAATATTAACAATATTCATATTAAATAATAAGTTAAATAAATTAACATTTACATATTAAAATATTAAATACAGCAAATTGCTAGTAAAATTCCTGATTAAAATATTAAGTATTTAAATGCTATTATTAAATTTAATTGGGGCATGGTTTATTTAATTTTTGTGTGGCTGTTTATTTATTGCATAGTTTGGGTCAAATAGTCCAGGGTCAAACTGTCCTGCCTCCATATATAATTATTGACCATGGGATTACTAAGCCCAATCTACAACCAAATGGGATAGGCTATGTTGAGCAGAAAAGGGGAAATTGTGTATTTCAGGAATATGTAATTGCAGCATGCGATGTTTCCACTACCGGCACCACTCTAACAGTAGGCATTTTTCCAGGTATGTAAAATATATACAGCTGTACCATCATTGTTGTATGCATATCCCTGCACCTGTAGAGTCTTTCCAGAGTTGTGACAGCTAAAGCAGTTTGGTATAATAGTTAAGGTGTTTACCTCGCCAACACAAGGTAAGGAGTCTGAATCTCAGCTAAAAAGGGAAATTAGCTAGGCTTACAAAGACCCATAGGAGCACCAAGCTACCTGCATAAATGTGTGATTTAGATTCAGTCAGACTTAATTACTGCCACACTACAAAACACAAAACTGCACAACAAAAGCAACTGGAGACATTACAATACTCTTTACATCATACTGCATAATTTTGCCTCAGAGCAGAACGATAGTAGAAGAAACAGAAGATTGCACTGATGTGAGACTGAACAGGACTGTAGTGTCTGTGATAAGATTACAGGGTATAGACACGCATAAGGATAAGGTGGAAATAACTTAGCAGCTGTGTTGCTGTTTTAATGGGGTTGTTCACTGTATCAGTGCAGAGAGAGGGCAAGGGCCATAGGATGTTTTACACTTCAGTTTTGCAGTGTATCTCCACAGTGCTTTGTGTAAGCTATGATGTGGTCAAGGGACAGAAGCCATGGGCATGGGTGGAATTGAATGCTTAAGTGTGTGCAACTGTTTTACTGGGGTTGAAAATATCCTGCTTACAGCTGTGTGAGGAGCACAGGGTGCACTACAGTGATGGATATTAGATTGATCATAGGACGTCTGTGGGTTGAAACTTTTCTGAAAGGTTTTAGGGGGCACAATCTTCAGATATCACAGGCTCAGTAATGCAGTCCAGAATTCAGAAAAGAATGTTGATATTGTATTGACAGTTATGATTGATGCCCTATGTGCATGGTAATAACATGCTGCATTTTATAGCAAGCAGCCTTATCATGGAGAAGACTGTTTTTCTGGTCCTTAACTTAGAGTTAAGGGGTGAACTGCACCATGCTCCAGATAACATAGCTGCATAGATAACATAGTGCTGGAGTATACACAGCAATGTACAGTGGCCCTGGTGTTATCATGACTGTTTTCTGCTTGAACTGTATTTATTTATTTGTATTTGTGAAGTGGGAAATTCCAACTGGACACAGGTACCTTTTCAGTGGAAGCCGGGGGAGAAAAGCTCCAAAAGCTTCATTGTTTTGGGGAGTGGAATGCAACAACATGCTGCCACATACACAGTCACCACATGCTGCACATCAGTACCAATGTGTGAAAGCTGGTGCAGGTGCAGACAGAAGTAGACATCCACCAATATGGTGGATACAAAATTTGAGATGACGTGGGAGCATGGTACATGAACCACATGTGACGTCCTCCACACTCATACTGACATAACAGGTTTATCCAGCATATACTGGATGGTCTGGTGTAGTTGAAATTGTAGCTAGGTATTCTATCAGCCTATCTGGTGCCACATCAAACTGGAAACCACTAGCCTATGAGTGGCTTGTTACAGCTACATACCACACACAAAGTGCTAAAGCCCTGACTGCAAATGCAGTAGTGGCATTTTCAATCATGGGTACCATGGTGCATACATTACCTAAACCTTGCAATGACACAGCCCAGTTGCCAGCAGCACAGCGTACACCCTTGTCCACTGCCTGGGGGCAACAGTGTTGCTGGGTAACAGCAGTAGGGAGTGGTATGCTTGCAGCCCACAACTTTGGGCTATGCCTCATGCCCAAGCTGAGCATCACCATGGCCACTACATAATGTGTGCAGGGTAGTCATCCAGGCATAGCCCACTACCACTGAGGCCACAGCAAAGTTGATCAGTGTAGTGTGAGGGCTGCAAGATTACATCAGGGAGGAGTTTACCTATATAAGAAGAAATATAGCAGCTTTGTAAGAGTTCTATGATCTCCAGGGGTCTGTTTGCTACCATATGCTGTTGCTGTCCCAATTCACATAGCCATTCCTCATCTGCTTCCAGTGGGGAAACTTCCATGGGACAGCTAAGACACAGTTGTATTCATGCAGCTCCATCCCTCCTGCCAGTGTAGTGTGTGGCTTAGCCCACCATGGCTACTGCCAAATACAAACTGTACATTATGACCATCACCTTGGCATGACCTGCCAGTTGTGTTCACAAAGCTCACCGTCCTCTGTTTCAGCCATTGACCAAAGTGACATTCCTCAGAGTGGAAGCCCCATAGCCAGGGATGTTCATAGTCAGTGCAAGTATCTACTGAGCATGCCCTGACCCTTCTACAGAGGTATGTATAGTAAAAAAAAATCTGCAATGTCCATACACAGGCATATTGATCAACATTCCCCACCTTTGAACACCTACCCCACACAGGAGACACTGTGCTCACCCTGGACAGTCTTCCAAGCTTTCCACAACCTCCAGGCAATGACAGTTACACAAAAAGCACATCCACAATAATACCCCCCCCCCCCACACACACACACAAACACAGTGCCCATTGCCAACCCCTGTTATTGTGAGCCTTCCATCCTCTGTATATGATGTCTGCTATGCCCTGTCCTCAGTGGTCCATTACCAATGTAACTACTGTCCGATGCACAGGATGGCAAGTCCATGGAATGCATAGCATAGCCTACTCATAATAGTGCATGCATCACTGTTACTGTTTATAATGACTGTTCTGGACCATAATTGCAAACAACATTCTGCCTGTTAGCTGGTGCTAAGATTCACTGTGCCTGCTTCAGTTACACATGGTCATCCCAAGCAACTGGATGCCCCAGCACCTCTTCATCATGTTCCTGATCCACTACTGAATCTGACACATCCCTTTTCTTATAGAAATACCCTGGTGTAACTTTCTGCATACCAGTTTGCTGTGTAACACTGTCCACAGAGCAATTAACTTACTGTAAGTTTCTGGAGCATATTTTGACATGTCTTCATTAATCCAAACACAAACCTGACAATGGCGTGGGTGTGTGACAGTGTGAAATTATATGCATTCCTTGTCATGGCCCTTGGGTTTCATATGGGTGTTATGACCATGGTTGCAGGGCATACCCAGAATTAGTGATAAGATGGCTCTGTGGGAAGTCAACCAGTACAAATCACTGATACAAGTCACATGTGCTAGATGTGGTAATTGTTATCACTTCATGGGTAACACCCTGACACACTGTATATTTCATATATTGGCCATTGCAGACTTCTTTGTATTTGATGGAATGCAGTTCCTTATGCTTGATATACCACTGCCCCTGTGTAACAGGCATACCCTTAATGATAATGAGGATACAGTTGGTGACATCAAGTACCTTTGGGAAATGGGCTATTTCAAATAATGACCACATGGCTGTGATTCATTCTTCTTTGGTACATGGGAACCACATATAATTCTCCACATGCTGCAACATGGCATTAATTAATAGGTGTAGTGCCCATGTGGCAAATGCCAGGGATACTCCAACTATTTCCCCTATTGGTTGCTGGAATGGTCTGTACAAAGCATACCTTTGTGTCCACCGTAATCTGTACCCATGTCATTACTTGATATGTTTATCAGCCACTGCATGGTGATTATTTCTGTGTCATGGAGGTGAGAGGATACTAGGTACAATCTGGTCATTTGGTGGCACAGAAAATGACAACAAGCACTTTCATTGATAGATAATCCTGCTGCTACTTCTAATCATTAGATATTCTCTGTCTCTGTTCACCAGGATTTTATGACATACAGCTAGACTAATGGTTGCAGCTCAATGCAGAGCTTTATATGCTATATAACATTATTTACCTGTGCCACTGGCCTCTTTATCATAATGCTGCTCATTTCCATCTCATTATATAGTTGTTTGCATAACATGATAGCTGTGTAGTTTTGCTATCTTGTGTGACCATACTACTGTGTTTTGGAATTGGCCCCTCCCTGCATACTGCTGCTACAGTTTTCCTCGAGGACTGCATTGTTTTTTTTCTGAGTCCAGGCCACACTGATAGTGTTGCTAAATAGGGGCTAGCAGTTAGATGACATAGGTACTGCTTATTAGCCTTGGAGAATATTTGGGTCTACAGGGAAACTAATATAATGAAGGGGTTATCATACTTTGTGGAATACAGTAATAAAATGGACATAGGAATATATATTTTGTGACAGAAGTTAATATGTTTGTCATCTCAAATAAATGAGATTAAAAAAGTGAAATCATGGAAGATGTTAAGTCATTATTTTTTCCAAAATCAAACGGAAAAGGCCCATCTATTTTCTTGTAGAACACGCAAGGAGCCTTAAGGGCCATGGTGGTCCATAACCACTTCATAACGGCAAACACTAGCTCATGGCAGAGCATAGAATTCCGCAGGGATACTTTCCTCTGCAGACCCTGCACAGTTTGAGGTTTAATATGTAGCTCCTTTGATAACAATTAGTGGATTAGTTTGTTCTACTGATAGTTATTATACACTAAATTCAGAAAGACTGGTTTATGCACAGGTAGCAACTTAGTCTCTGGTATTACTACAAAACACCTACCTGCACTGAATTTCATATCTCAAATGTGATCCTTCAAAACAGTTATATGTGATTGCTACCTCTATATCTATTCTAAATTGTTATCCTTCGGATTGTTGTTAAATTATACTCCCTATTGTTTTTTACAGAAATATGCACTACTGAAATTATACCAAATCTTATATGTTATTTTTACCTATATAACTAATCTAATAATTTGTTCTTTTGTATAATCATTGTATGTGTTTTGGTCATGTTTATTTTTTTTGTGAAGCTTATGTCCCCAGGCCTCCGCTGAAAAAGGACAGCTTGTCCAGTCAGACTTTCCCAATCAACAAATGTAAAATAAATAAATCAATAAAATAAATAAATAAATAAAGTCACCCTTTTTCAATTGTGTGGACATCTTCTACACAGGTATAATGATTAACAAGAGATGGGCATATACATTTCAAGGAATAACTAGTAAAAGGTGACACATACCTGTTGCAGGTAACTGGCTTTGGTTGCTCCTTAAAGGTGTTTTCTGGGTAAGTATAAATGAGATGAACAGGAACGATGGCTCCAATGATAACATTACCACCCCTAAAGTATGAATTGAGCAGTGAAGTCTGTAATACGCAACTGTAGCTCGTCCCGTTATTACATGCTCCTGAGGACACTGTCAGCAGTAAAAATACACTGCACCACACTATAAACTTTAAATTCTTCTGTAAGTGCATGCTAAACAGAATTATTATTTCTACAATGAATAGGGCAAGTAAGCAAACTATTCTTTAATTTCTCTTAAAAGTCTGGAATTGTTTCAATTTTCCTCCAGAATTATATTTGTTTATTTATTTATTGCTAACTGGGTGATGTTGTTTAGACATAACTTCCTGTTTTTAGTAGGTCACCTCAGTTATTTCATTCACTTTTTCACTCATGTAGAATGGTTTACACTGCAGGAGCAAAAGTCGGGACATCAGGGCATATATGACTCAATTTCTTTGTCATAACCTCTCTGCAAAACTACAAGTAAAGTCGTTTTTCTATATTAACCTCACAGCTATTCTAAGCAAAAAGTATAAATACTCAGAAAAATAAAAAAGTACAACAGACTGATCTTTTACAAGAAAAACAAAATAATTTCAAATTTTATGTACTTCTGATAATTTTCAAATGAAATAAATTATTGGTTTTGGTATACCCAAGAATCGCACTTAGGTCTATCTAAGTAGAAGGTATGCTGACACTTTATAGTAAAATGTAATCTGTCAAGAAGATTTGCCTGAATTAAATTGTTCATACATCATGAGTCGAGGTCTTTTATTTTAAAAAACCTTGCTTTGTCTTGGTCATGTCTGGTCAATCAAAATACAAAACGAGAAGAAAAAAATTAAAAAAAATCTGTAAAATAGTTGTTAAAAATAGCAGGTAATAGACCAACAGTTTTCTGCAGTTAAAATCTAAGTCTACGACCAACAGCCACATGTTTGACAAGCAACATCAGAGCACAGATTTTATATGTTGCTTATTGAAGGCCACCAAAATCGCAGCCCTCTCAGGAATATATTATGTAGTACATTTATAGAACTGTGGATAAAATGTCACCTCGGTACTTCATGTAACATCCAGAAATGAATGTTTTTGTGAGTGTTTTTTAAACCACCATAATAAATATTTTTAATAATGAGTATCATTCATAATATATTTAGTATGTCACATCTCAGTGGGATTATTTGTGCTGTAGTGAGTACGCAAATATACAATGAGCTCACCATCCAAAGGAGAAGATAACCAAATAAATGTCAGCCTTAAAATAAGCAGACTGAAAGTCAAAACGAGTGTCATTTCATAGCATGTTTTTCAGCTAATAACTGGTTTGCACAAATTGTTTTGAGGCACACTTGTAATACAGTTATTGGAATGTTTCTCTTCCTTATTTGCGTAACCACTAGGAGCTCACCAGTGTCCTGAATTTAAGTAGACAATGATATCTGCTGGGGGAACTGAAGAGCAGCTCAAGCTGTCAAACATCTTCTTTTTATTGTCAAGGAGAGGGCACTGTCATGGAAGTTCTATGGCTCAGACCTTCAAATAAAGCGTGACTGTGCTTTTGGGTGTGCTACAACACATATACAATGCGCCTGTTCATAATTTATCTGTCTTTTTATCCCTAGAGAAATAAGTCTACAGAAAATGAACTTCAGAATTTGCAGGATGTTGGGAATACAAGTTACCTCATCCTAATTCTTGCCATAGCTGGCCAAACTCCAGTTTGTTATAGATTATTTTTTGCCCATCCCCCCTCAAACTCTCCATGCACAGTTTGTGCTTATAGTACCCATGGTAAACCCATTGCAGGTTATTCTTACTGCCATAGAAGTTAGCGAGGTTAGCTCCAGTATTATATTGCATGTGATGGGATTTTTCATTAGCATCTAACTTCTTGCGTCCCATGATCATTGTACATGTTTGTGTAGTTACATCATACTCCCAGGCAGGAAAGTGTAGAATGCTGCCACACACACCCTTAATTCATGTAAAGCCTGAATGGTTTCCACCAGGACTGATGTACCTTAGTGATAATCCATCATCCTCATGCAAAGCCTTGGAAAGAATTATGGAAATTATCAACAAATACATAAGGGACCTTCAGAAACTGGATCGATCCCAGTTTGGCTTTGTCAAAGGAAGGTCATGCTTACTGAAACTGGTGAACTTCTTTGAAAACCTCTACAAAGAGTCTTGTCAACAGTGGAGTCCCCCAGGGCTCTGTGCTAGGCCCATTCCTCTTTGGCATTCACTTCTTGAATATCAAAGCCAGTGTCAAATGCCTCTGGCTAAACAAGTTCACAGATAATTGTAAACTGGGAGCAATCATTGAATCCCCCGAAGAAAAGAACACTCTTCAGGAAGGTCTAATACAGACAAATGTTTGATGCCAAAACCATGGCTTAAAACTGAATACCAAGAAATACATTATAATACCTTTTGGGACGATCACAGTTGATAGAAATGTGTTGTAGATGAGTATAGAAGCCTGTTGGTATGCAAAAGGGGTCTGTACTTCACGTTGTTGTAAGCTGACAATAGCAAGTCTGATATTGCCGGCACGACAATATTGAAAATGAAGAAGATTGTGCAAGTAAACGTAAATCTCCGTAAGGGGATATTTCCATTTAGCTCAATGTAGTGCGGTCTCGGAGTTGGTATATTTAAGTAAGGGGATTGTGAGGGGTGCAGGGGGGGCTTGCCCCCCTGCCTACGCCATTTAGTTTTTTTTTTTTTAAGTTTTTTTTTTTAGGTTATTCGATGTTTTACTTAATTGATCAATAAAATTCGACCTTTATTGATTCGATTAAGTAAACTTTCGATAACGTGATATAGACGCCAAAAGGTGCTAAATAGCAGATTTTCTCTTAGAAGCAAAGACTATAAAAACATTGAGAGGGCATTTGCAGAAACAAGCGGATGTGTAAATGTTCATAAGGCATTCACTAATCCAGCATATTAGGTCACATTTTTCCCAGAGAACAAAATACTTTTACTATTGAATAACTAAATTAGAGACTGCTGCAGAATGAAACAAACAAGCAAAGGCAAAACAAATGTTACTTTCATGTGGTCTCAGACAAAATGGTTTGTTTGCTACTTGGTTAGTAAAACATCCTCTAACTGATGATTAGAAAGTTTTGTCAGTAAGGAAAATTTTCAGTCAGCTGGGTGTGGTGATACTGTTTTTATAACTCACTGCTCTTAAACTGTCCTGAATCAAAATAATGCCATTCTCATTCTCCATGACTAATCGCGCTGATCCGGTATTTATCTTTATATTACACCAGTATCTTGTAAGGAAGAAATAACGATAAACGATAAGTAGTTCAATGATAAACATAAAGCATCTTCAAATTAAGTGAATCTGAGGTTGCTTATTAATTATTGCTTGGTATACTTCTGTGAATCTCTTTCCCCTACTATATATCCCCTGGTGTTCATTTCTGGTCTCACTCTTATGTTGCAACACTTTGGTAAGAATATACAGCTAAGCTTTCCAGCACTAGAAGCCAAGATAGCAAAAAGTTCCACAGCCACCACATATTAACCACTGGTGCTCAGATAAGCAGGGATAAATGATAACCACACACTAACTAACACAAGCATGCTAAAGGTAATGTACTTGGCCTCATTGAAACTGCCAGGTAATTTCCTGGCCAGGAAAGCAACCACAAAGGCTACACCAGCTAGCAGGCCTGTGTATCCTAGCACGGTCCAAAATACACACACTGAACCATCATTACACTCTATGATTATCTTTCCATCTTCTGCGCTCTTGTTGAATTCTGGGAACTGAGCAGATATGTACAACCAAGTGGAACATGTCACCTGAACCAGTGTTCCAAAAATGACAGTGGAAGTGGACACTGGATCTTCCCCAGTTCCTTAACCTAGTGCCTGGCCTTGTGGTATTAAAGGCAATCACCACAGTGACCATTCTGTCTAAAATACAAGAGACACAAAAGGAGAATGTCAATCCAAATACTACTTGATGAAACATGCAGTTCAGCTTCATGGAATGAACAATAAAAAGTAGGGGTGCTTGAGCAAAATAATAGTGAAGCTCCAATGGGGTCTTTATTGGACAGATATTCTATACTTTTTGGCATGCACTTCTCTCACTTATCATTTGGCCAGAAAATCTTCCATGCAAATCATGCAACTCACAGCATCTTGTGGAAATAATGAATTGAGATAGTTGAATTTATAATGTTTATCACAGCATATCATTTTTTAATATAATCTTGAAAAGTACTTTTGCATGTCTATAGCCTGGTATGTAGTGCTAAGAAAACATTTTTTTATACAGGAAACAGAAAACAAATACAAGAAATGTTAGGTAAAGAGGAACATTAATAGGAAAGTTTATGGCAGTCATTTAACTCTTCCTAAGCTTCTATAGACATTTAACACTGATGTTGTTGAGCACACTATGCAGTACATTCATGAACAATACGATCCCTTTATACATTTTATAAAACACTACCACCAGTTCTAAATTATTCTTGATTGTAATGTCTCACCAAGATAATGTGGAATGTCATATCATATTATGTCATAACAAGTATCCATCACCCAAATTATGGCATTATTAATCTACAAACTAAGGAGCAACATGCATCATGATGAAGTGCTGTAGTTATCTCTTGCAATAGCTACTCTTCTGATAAATGAATTTTCTGAAATCTGTATTTTTCAGCTTACTTTCTTTTGCTGGACATGGCAGCTCATATAGGCTGTTAGTACTTTGTACTGTCCAAAACAGAAGAGAAAACAACAACCTACAGTGAGGTTGCAATTGAAAGAAACCAGCAGCATGGCTGTGCTATGACTGCTTGATATGGAAATGAAGTTCCCATTGCAAATCAGAAACAATTATGTAAATGATGCTATCAAACATGGCAAAGTATTTCAGAAATGTATAAAACAGGCACACTACACCTCAGTGTTTGCCTATTTTTATGCCAGTAATTGCAGATGCATAGGACACTAGAATGTTTGCGACCCACATTAGTCTAACTTGCTTCCTCCTTGCCCCAGCTCTTCAGTGGGAGAGCAAAAAGGAAAGGAAAAAAAGGTCTGCTTTCTGAGTCAAAAATAAATAACGAAAGAAATAAAATAAAAAGAAAAATAACATTTATTACATTTTAAATTGTCACCAGACAATTGCTACAACTTCAGCTTACCCCACACAAAGCACTAATGCTCTGAACTTGCTTTCTGTACCAGCATTCAACAATGCCTGTAGTGAAAGAAGAGTGCAAGAACTGGACTTCAGGATTGCACTTTCTTATAACTTGCACCTAGTGTAGCTGCCCCCCCCCCCTTGCTCCACCTTTGCTATACTGCTGTGTAGTAGAACAGTGCATGTTAGCAGTCGCTCTTAGAGCCAGCGGTGGAACGTGCACTCTGGTGCTCTGTACCAATGTAGACAGTGCTGTCAGCGTTTAGCTTATCTCCATGTGGTTGACTAGAAGATTGCGGAAAGGGATACCTGACTGGAGCTTGTTGAACTGCGCCATGAATGTGGAACCAAGTTGCGTATGGACATATCAACTCTGGGCACATTAAGGTTTATATAACTTTAACCATCCTAACCACAGAGTCTTTTCAGTGATGTACAGGGTATGCACTGAGAATGTTGCAGCCCCCAGTCAGGTGTATCCCACAAAATGTTTATGACTTCATGCTGCAGCAAGTAAAGGGTATATATAGCTCTCAAGTACAGCAGAGGAAAGAACCACCACAATGCACTGGTTCTACAGGGTTGGTCATTTTGAAGTGGTTTTGCTAGCTGTTGTTTGCACATCTGTTGCCATCAAAGCCCCATATGGTTTATTAGATATCAAATACATTATTAGGAATTTATCTCACCCATTCAACTGTCAGGTGGTGTCCAATGCCAGGGTATGATCTATAATGCTTGTGTGCCACCCAGGCAATTGCCATGATTCTGACTAACATGCTACCAGACTGCATGCTTACTGTTGATGTTTGGTATTGTGCAAAGGTACATTATCAGATGTATTTCCCTTGCATATGGTCATTTACTTCATCAGGCCACATATAACAGTGCCATCATTGTGTATTTCAAAGGATGCTGGATATGTATTGCAACCATGAGTGATGACACTCAGACCATGGAAGAGATGACATATAATGCTGTGCATACAGTAACATGAAATGTGGTGAAACATGTTTTTTGTCCAACTTACAGAATGTTTCCTCTCCTTGGCTGCATCTGGTGGGGTACTGCAGTATTCTCCTGAGACCTGCAGCCAGATACTTATAGTGTGCATTATGTTGCATTACCTGATTTTGCAGAAAGACTTTAGCTGCAGGAAAACATCCTAGCAGACTCACTATATCTGCTGTTGGAGAGTGGACAAGAAGCATGGCATCCAGTTACAGGAAGAGCACTCTGTAGTTGGAAACCATGTGAGGCAGTTACGAGAGCAATACAGTGAATTTCTGGTAAAGATGCAGTATTTTTCCCACGACTGTGGATTATGAAGTAGACAGCATGGAATAAAATAATGCTTGCATTATAAAATTCAGTGTGTGGGTAGTCCATTTGAGCATCAGACACTAATTACATTGCCCACACTGATTAGTAGGTTGCCAGACCACAACCATCACCATTTGCACATATTGAAGACATAGTGACAGACACAAGCAATGCTATCACAGGGGTCAGGGTCATAGTATGTGGATGTGGTAGCTATCCAGCACAGTAGCAGGATTTATGAAGTCAGGGATTACATCCACTCTCAGTGGACTGGTGCTGCCATAGTGCGAATGCTGGTGATGTACAGTTTTGGAAGTCTGCATTCTTGGGGCTTGATGTGGTCCATGGCAGTGATAGCTTGGAGCTATTGAGGTCTACACATATCCTGATGGGGTATCATACAGTAGACAACACATTTATGACATAGATCCTGCCCACAGAGGTTTTTGATGCTGTACTCCTAGGGTAGAATGTGTGTGCAGCAAAGTTTGGTATCCCAGGGTGAAACCTGAGGAGTATCTGTGGTCGCATACATAAGACAGACTGCTGTTGCTGTGTATGTACTACTGATACTTAACTCATTCAATCCTGAACAAGAAAAGACTAGTTAACACCTTTACTTTCTCAGGTCTTCTAATCCAGGGAACAACTTGCTTCCTGGGACCTTTTTTACAAAATTCTATACTTCAGACACACTTCATTAGATTTATAATATCTGATAAATGGTGTGAGTTACAAAAAATGTAAACTATGCTAACCATTCGGTAGACAACTGGCTGTACACTGCTGTTAGTATCAAATGTCTCTTAGTAGATGTTGATTTTATATTGTAGATTTATGAAAGAAAAACTGTATTTTGCTTCCCATAAATACTAGTGTTATGGTCAAATGAAAGGTTATATCTCTGTAAATGTTCAATATAGATCCAATATATCTGTGAGGGAACTATTTTAGTTAAAAAGTCAGTATTTTTTATATGTATGTTATGCTTTTCTTAATACCTAATTTGGGAATGTGGGCTGCAGATAGATAGGTAGTGTTTTCCTTAACTAGGATTTAGTTTGATCTAATCAGTAGTAGTGTGTTGGGGTGGGTACTTCCTGTTCTTAAATGCACGTTTACGATCCTGTTTATATTGTTTAAATAAATATACCACTGTGTGTTCAAAGCTCAAAAAAGAACAAGAGTCAGATTTGTCATTTTGTTCAACTATATAATTCTTGATTTCATTCAAAAAAGCCAAGAATCTTTCAAATAATATTTGCTTGTCTGCACCACTGTATTTAAAATACTATCCAACATAAGAGAAATATTAACAGTTTTGTTTTTTGAGGAATTCACTATAGGCTTAAATGGTGGTCTTTAAATCCAGTGGTGGAGGCAAGCAAATATTTTTTGAAAGATTCTTGGCTTTTTTTGAATGACATTAAGAATTATACAGTTGAACAAAATGACAAATCCGACTCTTGTTCTTTTTTGAGCTTTGAACACGCAGTAGTATATTTTTTTCTTTGTTTAGTATTTCAGTTCAAATTGCTTAGTTTTTATTTTTCACTGTGTGATCGAGTTAATTTTGTTCATTTTATACTAACTGGTGGATTTGCCCTGTTTGAGGGCTGAAGACAGGTATCTGTTTAGTGCAGTCACTCAATTGCACAGCTGACAATTATTTGAATTACGTGGCACAATTTAGTGACAGAAAAGTCCATTTATCCTTTTGGTTGAATAGCTACAATGTTGTATCTTTAACAATACAGCTGGTAATTTTTTGAATCATTGTATACAATTTAGCAGCAGAAAAGTTGATTTATCTTGTGGGCAGAATAGCTACAACATTGCATCTTCAATAACACAGCTGGTAATTATCGCGATTTTTTTTTTAACTTCTCAGTGATAGAAAAGTCTGTTCATTCTAGAGGCTGAATAGCCACAACGTGTGTATTTTTTACTGCCATTTATTAACTTTTAGAACTTTTACAAGGCATCATTAGACTGTATCAGACTGTATTTGTGCTTTGATTCAGTGAAACAACAAGGTTATTGGGCTCCAAAACTTCACCACTGGCGAGTATTCACTAAAGTCTCCAAAACTTCACCATTGGTAAGTATTCACGAAAGGAAGTATTACAGAAGTGAGGGCTGATGGATGCCATATTTCCAACTGCCGGGCTGAATAATTGCTACGGTAAAGCTCAGGTCTCCTTTGTTTTTTTTTTTGAATACTTTGGTTTGGTGACTTTTGGTTCATTCCAGCTGCCTAATATTTGTTTTTTACATGAGTTTTGTGGTTTAAGAGAGGACCGATACATTGTTTTGGTTCATGTAGTCCTTGTGGGGCTAACTTTAATGATAATCACAACTCTACAGCCAAAGTCGGTTTGACTGAGCAACTACAATTATCGGACTGAATGTACTTCACAGCTGGTGAGTCAAACTTTGACACTCTGGTTATTAATTAGACTGTTGGCTTCTAAGGTGCTGTTGAAGCTATACTCTAAAGTGTTTTTCTGGCATACTAAGTATTTTACATTTGGCTTTCATCAAGTACAATTTTTTACTGTGTTACTGTTTTTATGGTACACAGATGGAATACTGACATTTTGGTCTTTGGGTACATTTATGCTGGGAATACATTTCTAATTGGCTTTTTTTTGCACAATTTTGTATGAGTTTTATACACACAACATACTTTTGAGTTTGTTGCACTGCCGTACGAGTTCAATGGCAGAAGTATTAAAACCGAAACACTTTGTTTCTGGACAAATTGTTTTTTTTTTTCTTTAAGGGTGCTACAGCAACTAGTGTATTGACTATTTTGTACGGTGCTTGTATATTTCCAACTACAGTGGGGTGTTTCATAATGGCTGAAGGTAATGACCCCATGTTAAATCTCAGTGTATACTCTTTGCCTGATGAGATCAGGGCTCTTACAGATAACTTGCAACAAGTAGTTGGCAAAGCAGAAGATGTTATTTACAAAGTAAGAAGTCAATTTCATAGAATTGACTCTGATAAATTAACTGAGTTGTCCTCTGACGAAGTCACTGTCATCAAACAAGAGACTGAACATTCATCTAGATGTGTATCTGATTTATTTAAAAATGATAATATCAATCCTTTCTCTACTTTTCACTGTGATAAAGGGTTTGTAAGAAAGAACAAAGATCCAGCACAAATTGACTGTTACTCACTGGTTTTCCAGCTTGAAAAACAGGTATTGAAATACAAGTCTTTAGAGACTGAAAATAATTATTTAGCTAACTGTTTAGAATGTAAAGTTGCTCCATTGGGTTTAAACGTGTTTGTCTTTCCCAATGGGACAACATATGATGATCCTATGTATCAAGAAAGTTGTGATATTTACAACAAAACAGAATGTGATGTGATGCATGTGTTAGTTAAACACAATGTTCATACTATGAATGATTTGAAAGAACGTATTATTAGCCTTGATAGAGACATCAAAAGGCATTGTTCTTTTTCTTTAGACATTCATAAGCTAACTTTTTCAACAAAGTTGAACAGCATGTTAATACTATCATACAGCGAAAAAAGAAAAAGTTAAACAGAGATTTAATTGCTTATTCCAACAAGGAGGCCTATATTATAAAGGCTTTGACAATTAAAAAAATCAGTGAAGCAGAGGTCTGGAGCTCCTGGAGATGCTACAGGTAGTGTATGGAAATTAGATAGATTCTTTTTCCAATGACGCCAATAGGGGTAGTAAAGATTATGAGAACGATAAGAACAATTTGACCTCTAATACGGATAATAATGTCCTCAAAGAAAAAGATGGTGTTTTTTCATCCTTGTCTTCATCATCTTCTACGGAAGATGATGTTAGTGTGGCAGCTTTTATTTCCACTGAAAATGGCCAAGGGGGGTATAATTAATTTTTTTCATCCCCAAAAGAAGACAGACTGACAAGAGTGAAGTCCAAAATTAAAGGGGAAAAATCGTTGACCAATTTTTGGTGTATTTTTAATTTAACTAAGGTCAACTTTTCTTCAGTGGAATTAGACACACTATCCAGAGGGTTTACATTCATTCCCACCCATCATGCAGGGCTTACAGACTGTATTTTTGATTTCAAATAGACTGTTAGAAAATTAAATCTAAATTTCTTGTACAAAGATGTGACACCAAGCAATACCAGCAGGTTCAAAAAGCACAGTAAAGTGAATCCACCTTTATTAGATACACTGAATGTTTTCAATAAATTATGAAAAGACAAAGTTTGAGCGTTTTTCTTCTTATAGTAAACAGAAAATTAAAAACAACATCAATTTTAATCATGATAAGGAACAATGTAATGCTTTAAAACACCTGAGTAGTTTAAATAATGTTAGGTTTATGTGTGCAGATAAGGGGAATGGTTTAGTTGTCATGTATAAAGTAGATTAAATTTCTGCCATGGAAAGTCTTTTGAATGATAAAACCTGTTACAGGGAAGAGAGCAAAGAATTTGGCAAGAGAAGTTCCATGCTGATCGATCTGACTTTATTAGATTTGTTATATCAGAATTGTTTAACAATTGAGATGTACAATTTTTGTTTAGTTGAACAACCAGAATTGGGATCCCTGTTTGGGATCCCAAAGATTCATAAAAATGAAGAAAGACCACCATTTAGGCCTATAGTGAATTCCCTGAAAAACAAAACTGTTAATATCTATCTTATGTTGTATAGTATTTTAAATCCAGTGGTGCAGATAAGTAATTTTTTTAAAGATTCTTGGCTTTTTTTGAATGACATTAAGAATTATACAGTTGAACAAAATGATGAATTCGACTCTTATTCTTTTTTGAGCTTTGAACACACAGTGGTATATTTATTTGTTCATTTAGTAGTCCAGTTCAAATTGCTCTGTTTATATTGTTTGCCTGGAATAGGCTGGTTTAAAATTAAACAATACATATATTTTCCACATCTATGTCTAAGTGTATAATAGCTGATATGTTTAACATTGTAAAATATTTCTGATTTTTTTGTTAAGGACCACTTACCTGTGATGAATAATGGCTTGTGGCTTTGGAACACTACCTGGGTTTCATGATTTTTGGAAATTGTGCATGCAGGAGACCAGATGGAAGGGAGTAAGGCCAGGTGTATTGGAGGTGGTTTCAAATTGTTCTATCATAGTGCAGATGGGAGGAGAAATGGGGTAGGGTTTATCCTGAAGGAACAGTATGCCAAGAGTGTTTTGGATGTGAAAACAGTGTCTGATAGAGTGATGTTTGTGAAGCTGGAAATTGATGGTGTGATGATGAATGTTGTTAATGCACATGCTCCACAAGTTGGGTGTGAGATAGATGAGAAAGAATTTTGGAATGAGTTGGATGAAGTGGTGGTGAGTATACCCAAAGGTGAGAGAGTGGTGATTGAAGCAGATTTCAATGGGCATGTTGGTGAAGGGAACAGAGGGGATGAGGAAGTGATGGGTAGGTATGGTGTTAAGGAGGGAATGCAGAAGGTCAGATGGTAGTGGATTTTGTGAAAAGGATGGACATGGCTGTGGTGAATATGTATTTTAAGAAGAGGGAGGAGCATAGGGTGATGTACAAGAGTGGAGGAAGATGCACACAGGTGGATTATATCCTATGCAGGAGGAACAGTTTGAAGGAGATTAGAGACTGTAAAGTGGTGACAGGGGAAAGCATAGTTAGGCAGCATAGGGTGGTGGTCAGTAGGGTGACATTGGTGATCAAGAAGAAAAGGAGGACAGTGAGGGCAGTGCCAAAGATCAAATGCTGGAAATTGAAAAAGAGTGAATGTGAGGTGGAATTCATGGAACAGTTAAGACAGGTACTGGGTGGCAGTTAAGCATTACCAAATAGCTGGGTAACTACAGCAGAACTGGTAAGGGAGGGAGACAGATAGGAAGGTGCTTGGTGTGACATCTGGACAGAGGAAGGAGGACAAGGAGACTTGGTGGTGGAATGAGGAAATACAGGAGAGTATACAGAGAAAGAGGTTGGTGAAGTGGGATTGTCAGAGAGATGAAGAAAGTAGACAAGAGTATAAGGAGATGAGGTGCATGGCAATGAGAGAGGTGGTGAAGGCTAAGGATAAGGTGTATGGAGAGTTGCATGAAAGGCTGGACACAAAGGAGGGAGAAAAGGGCCTGTACTGATTGGCTAGCCAGAGGGACTGAGCTGGGAAAAATGTGCAGCAGGTAAGGGTGATAAAGAATAATTAGGGGAATGTACTCAGAAGTGAGGAGAGTGTGTTGAACAGATGGAAATAGTACTTTAAGGGGCTGATGAAGGAAGACAATGAGAGAGAGAGAGAGAGGGAGAATGTTGGATGATGTGGGGATATTGAATCAGGAAGTGCAGTGGATTAGCAAGGAGGAAGTAGTAGTACAGGATATGTATGAGGGTAGTTACCTCTTTTTCCTCAAACAGGTTAAACTGCTACAATTCATTACAGGCAGCATTTTCAAATCTAGTTGCTTAGGATTTCCCTCTCTCTTCCCCCCTTGACTGACGTGGTGTGACTTAGTTTTAACTCTACAGTTCCCTACAAAACGGTGTCTACATGACTGCAATCAGTTTCTCTCAACATTTAAACAGATTGAACTCTACAGTTCCCTACAAAATGGTGTCTACAGGACTGTAATCAGTTTCTCTCAACATTTAAACAGATTGAACTCTACAGTTCCCTACAAAATGGTGTCTACAGGACTGCAATCAGGTTCTCTCAACATTTAAACAGATTGAACTCTACAGTTCCCTACAAAACGGTGTCTACAGGACTGCAATCAGTTTCTCTCAACATTTAAACAGATTGAACTCTACAGTTCCCTACAAAACGGTGTCTACAGGACTGCAATCAGTTTCTCTCAACATTTAAACAGAGTAGGTTGCACACACAAAAAGCATTTGTTAAGCTTCACTTACAGTGCTTTGTAATTAAGCAGGTCACCATATTGGTCAGCCATAGGGCTCTTTGTTTCTACTTGAGTGGTTGCCTCCTTCCCCTGTAACTTAAGTAAACTGACTCTTACATTAAGAGCTGTAATACTTACCTTATAGCTTTAGGACACCTTAGGAAACCTTGTAAACTGCAATAGCCTGACATTTGAACAAGTAACCCTTGTAAAAATTCCCAAAATTGTATACTGTTGGTCTGTCTTTCCTGCTAAAACATAAGTGAAATTACAGTGCTGAGTGCAAATAACATTAAAATTAAAGTACTGAGTGCAAATAACATAGTGCTGAGTGCAGATTTTAGGCCCTTACATTCAACTTACCTCTGGTGTGGTGTCTTGAGTCAATCAGGGTATTTCCTGTAACCACTCCTACTGCCTTCTCTTTTCCCCCACCCCCCCTCTTTCCTGAAATAGGTTAAACTGCTACAATTCAGTACAGGCATCGTTTTCAAATCTAGGTGTTGGGATTTCCCCCTCTCTTCCCCCCTTGGCTGACCTGGTGTGACTTAGTGTAAGTTTCTTCATTTTATGGATCTTTTACTGTTTTTTTGTGCAACTGGATGACCTGCTGCAAAATTCTGATTCTGCACAGACTGCTCTATTTTTTTCAGAGTCTCTATAAGTAGCTAGTGACTTTACTGAATTTCTGTGGTAATATTTATGTTTAAACTGAACCTGTACCTAGAGAAACTGTATAATCAGAGCTCCTCCTTGCTGCATGTGTTTTTTAATGTTTAAATTGCACATACACATTGAAGAAGTGCGTTTATGACTTGAATAACTTGGGCTAGCTATACCTGAAGTGCTTTTACTTGCAATTTTCCAGTTGTACAATTGTGAATAATTGATTTAGTTTTTCTGGTATATCTTTAAAATCTGGCAAGTGTTTTACTGCATTGCTCTCTTGCTTAGGTTTATTAGCTATAAATCTTAGTTCATCCTGAAGTATGCTACTTTACCCTGCCATCAAACCTTTCTGAATGCATTATTATGTAATAACTGCCTGTTGTTGCCTTCATGCTTACCATAGAATCTCTGCTTTTCTCTTTTCCTAGTTGAACTCTACAGTTCCCTACAAAATGGTGTCTACAGGACTGCAATCAGTTTCTCTCAACATTTAAACAGAGTAGGTTACACAAATAGCATTTGTTAAGCTTTCACTTACAGTGCTTTGTAATTAAGCAGGTCACCATATTGGTCAGCCATAGGGCTCTTTGCTTCTACTTGAGTGGTTGCCTCCTTCCCCTGTAACTGAAGTAAATTGACTCTTACATTAAGAGCTGTAATACTTACCTTATAGCTTTAGGACACCTTAGGAAACCTTGTAAACTGCAATAGCCCCGCTATGCTCGGGCTCTCTTCGCTCCCCTCCCTGCCCCCAATTTTCTCCCGCCCCCAGTACCTCTAAATTTATAGTACTATAGCCACTCCCCCACTTTCTAGATCCTATCTGCTTTCATCTGGGATAATTCACCACCCCCATTCTACTACCTACATTTTAATAGCACCTATCAGCTTTCATCTGGCATTCTCCCATCCCCCTTTCAGTACCTTTACCTCACCACTCTATCTTCTGGTGTTGCATCACCAGGTAAAACAGTTCCTTAACTCACTAGCTGAATCACAGATAATAATATACTCCTCTTTACTACCCCTCTTGTTCACACCATACCTCCTTATCTTGTATGAAAACCAGTTTCTCATCGGATTTCAGGTCCCAAAAGGCCATACTATCACCCCAGCTGTAAATCCTTCCACCTTCAACCATACTTACAGTACCAGATCCTATCCAACATCTTGTTCAGTCTATTAACATCTCAACCCCAGGCACATTAGCTCTAGATCCAAACACTACCACAAACTAATAAACAAATTCCTGAAGTTCATCACCAAGTATAGACTCAACCTAGTACTTGGTGGTGATATTCACCCCAACCCTGGGCCACTCACTTCAGATACACATACCCCCTCTACTTGCAATCTAAGCTACAAACCTACAATTAATAGGCCAACTAACTCTCTCCTAGTCTGTCATCTCAATATTAGAAGCATTAATAACAAGGTACATGAATTGCATGCACTTCTGGATGTCCACTCCCCTGAGATTCTCTGTTTATCTGAAACCTGGTTAAAACCTAACACTAAAGACAATGAAGTGTTACCACCTGGGTACAACATACATAGGCTGGATCGTGCTTCAAGGAAGGGGGTGGGGTAGCTGTACTCTATAAATCTGAGTTGAATGTCAACCACAGATGTAATACAACCTCCTCAGATTAATAACTCAGAGATTCTTGCCACCAAATTGCAACTTAATAAAATAAATGCATTAATATCATCTGTATGTACATTCCCCCAAGTAACAATATATCTACATTTGAAGATATCCTGCACTGGCTATCATGTCACTACCCCCAAGAAACCCTACTACTTGGAGACTTTAACATAGACTGGGGCACCTGTTCCTCAGAATCCCCTACCACCCATATTAACCTGCACGCATTTAAGCAAATCATATCCACCCCTACCAGGATAGGTAAACCCAACCAAAAAGAAAGTATACTTGACTGGGTACTCATAAACAGTCACCCCCAACTGTACACCTCTGGTACCCTCCTTAATGGCCTAAGCGATCACCTTCTCACATATGTAATTAAGCACAAAACCATTATTTCCCAACAACCCTTACTCAGAAAAGTTAGAAACAATAAAAACTTTGACCCTGCCAAATTCCAACAAGAACTAAACTCATGTAATTGGTCTATTCTAAAACACCTCCCCTTAGAGGAAGCAGTAGCATACTTTAACAAGAAATTCCTTGAGATCCTTGATTTGCATGCACCTGTTCGTTCAAAGAGAACCAAGTCAAAAACTGCACCATGGCTTTCTATAGAGTCTAAACTCAAAATTACCCTTAGAAACAAAGCATGGGCTTTATGGCGTTCTTCTAAAGACCCTCAAGATCACATTAAATACAGGCAATCCAGTAACGAAACCAAAAAATCAATTTTACAAGACAAAAAACAATACTACTGTAATTTAGACAGTAAATCAAAATAACCCTCAGATATTTTGAGCAGGTTTAAATAATCTACTACATCCTGGACAAACTTCAACCCCAATCCCTGCTGCTACTATTGATAAAACCCCTGAAGATGTTTGATAGTTTTAACCAATTCTTTACTGAGACAATTCAAGCCCTAGCTAGCCAACTACCTCCTAGCTCCCCTGGTCCTGAAAGTAGCACCCCTAGAAACCTACTCGCGTTCAGCTTCCAACCAGTCGCCACTTCACTTATCCGTACCTTGATCAAAAAATTAAAACCCACTACACTTTCTGCTGATCAACTCCCTGCCAAGTACCTACAAAAATCAGCTGATGCTATTGCTTACCCCATCTCAATACTAATCAATCGAACCATAGTAGAAGCTAAAATACCCACCATTTGGAAAATATCCTATGTAATCCCACTTCACAAAGGAGGCAGCTCTACTGAATTCTCCAATTATAGGCCAATAGCTATACTCTCTCTATTTGCAAAGATTATGGAAAAATGTATTCATAGACAACTCATGCACCACCTAATCCAAAATCGCCTTATGGCAGACACTCAGCATGGCTTCCGTCCTCATCACAGCACTACTTCAGCCCTCCTAGCCTTTACTAACACCATAAACCATAATCGCAAGAATAATTATATATATTCAGCCCTCTTTTTGGATCTTTCCAAGGCATTCGATATGGTTGATCACCAACTTTTAATCCAAACCCTGCAAATATTCTGTCTAGATACTGGAGCCCTCCAATGGTTTCAATCCTTCCTGAATGGTCGACAGCAGGCTGTTCTCTGGCAGAACAAACTCTCTAGCCTTCTACCTAACACCCGTGGAGTACCACAAGGCTCTATACTAGGGCCCTTGCTGTTCTCCATCTTCATTAATGACCTTTATACTGTCATCCCAAAAGTCAGCTATATCCAATATGCTGATGACTCTACTCTGATTTGCTCAGCCACATCTCCAGTAGAGTTATGGTCAGCTACCCAGACCACCTTTAATACAATAGAAAACTGGCTTTCTGAACATCATCTGATCCTAAATCCCAAAAAAACTAAAATGCTGTTATTTTCACCAACACGTAGGTCTACCGCTTTCACCTTTACCATAAACTCAAATGATGGCACAATAATCTCCCCTGACCCATCTACAAAACTATTAGGTGTCATCATAGACAATAATCTAAAATTTGACCTACATGTTAACCAAACTATCAAAACCATCAATAAAAAACTAGGGTCACTTTATAGAATAAAAGCCTTCCTAACCCCTCCAGCTAAAATTGCCATAGCTCGCTCTCACCTTCTTTCAACCCTTCTGTATGCATCCCCTCTACTCTCGAATTTAAACAAGACTGTCCTTAACAAACACTCAATTTGCTACAACCACATTGCCAGGTTTGCCACTGGGCTGCCTTTTAGGACACATCATTGCATCAATCTAAATCAGCTTGGGTAGCTTGAACTACCCAACCTAATCCAGTATAACCAACTGATTATGGCCAATAAAATCCTCTATAATCCAGACAATACTTCTGCACTTAAAAATATTATCACCCCCTATAACAATCCTAGACCACTTCGATCCTCTAACAAACTACTAATTCAGACTAGCAAAACTAATAACACAGCCGGTGATTTTCTCTTTGCAAAATATAGTCGAAAATTGGTCGAAAGTTGTTTGTTTGTTTGTTAAATTTAACTGTTGAGGCTGCTCACTAAAGTGTGCTAGCCTGTGTAACTGATTTATTACTGTTTCCTGCTTTTCTGTGTGCTTTCTATCTCAAAAAAAAAAAAAAAAAAAAAAAAAAAATATCCTTGTTTTCCCGCCTCTCCTCAACTAGTTTAGACCAGTATACAGGCTTTGCTGTATTCTGGGCTGTGGTGTAGTTCCTGTGTTGTCCATTGCCTTACTTGGATAGAAGGAAGTTTCTTTGCTCACCAGTGGGAGTGGGGAGCCTTGAGCAGCCTATCTGTCCCTGAAGGAGTGAACTCAGCACTAGAGCTTGTAGTAAGTGGTTGTTTTGGACCATTTCTAGATCTTTTGAAGTTCCCTGTTTAAAATCCGCCTCTGAGCGTTTTTTTTTCTGGCTATAGTACTCAGCAATAACTCCTCATGGTCCTGCAGAGTGGTCCTAGCAGCAGAGAACTGAGAACAGTGACTAATTTCCTGATTGAAGTATTTTTTGCTGTTTTTTTACCTGAAATACCTTCTCTTGCTTACCTTGAAAAAGCTTAAACTGTTTTTTTAACTGTTTGTTGCATTATATATTATCTGCACTTAAAGTTTCATTTAGTCGAAAATTGGTCGAAAGTTGTTTGTTTGTTAAATTTAACTGTTGAGGCTGCCCACTAAAGTGTGCTAGCCTGTGTAACTGATTTATTACTGTTTCCTGCTTTTCTGTGTGCTTTCTATCTCAAAAACAAAAAAAAAACAAAGTTTTCCTGCCTCTCCTCGACTAGTTTAGACCAGTATACAGGCTTTTCTGTATTCTGGGCTGTGGTGTAGTTCCTGTGTTGCCCATTGCCTTACTTGGATAGAAGGAAGTTTCTTTGCTCACCAGTGGGAGTGGGGAGCCTTGAGCAGCCTATCTGTCCCTGAAGAAGTGACCTCAGCACAAGAGCTTGTAGTAATTGGTTGTTTTGGGCCATTTCTAGCTCTTTTGAAGGTCCCTGTTTAAAATCCGCCTCTGAGCATTTTTTTTTCTGGCTATACTACTCAGCAATAACTCCTCATGGTCCTGCAGAGTGGTCCTAGCAGCAGAGAACTGAGAAAAGCGACTACTTTCCTGATTTAAGTATTTTTTGCTGTTTTTTTACCTGAAATACCTTCTCTTGCTTACCTTGAACAAGCTTAAACTGTTTTTTTAACTGTTTGTTGCATTATATATTATCTGCACTTAAAGTTTCATTTAGTCGAAAATTGGTCGAAAGTTGTTTGTTTGTTTGTTAAATTTAACTGTTGAGGCTGCCCACTAAAGTGTGCTAGCCTGTGTAACTGATTTATTACTGTTTCCTGCTTTTCTGTGTGCTTTTTATCTCAAAAACAAAAAAAAAAAAAAAAAAAATCCTTGTTTTCCCGCCTCTCCTCAACTAGTTTAGACCAGTATACAGGCTTTGCTGTATTCTGGGCTGTGGTGTAGTTCCTGTGTTGTCCATTGCCTTACTTGGATAGAAGGAAGTTTCTTTGCTCACCAGTGGGAGTGGGGAGCCTTGAGCAGCCTATCTGTCCCTGAAGGAGTGACCTCAGCACTAGAGCTTGTAGTAATTGGTTGTTTTGGACCATTTCTAGCTCTTTTGAAGTTCCCTGTTTAAAATCCACGTTTGCACGGCTTTGCGCGTTTGTGCGCATAGTGCAGCACCGGTTAAACAAGGTTAAACTTTTTCTGGTTCCGCCAAGTCTGCTCTTCAAATTTTCTCCTAAGAAAGCTCTACTGTTATAATAATCAGTCTAATCGCTTTATTATAAGCCTAGCACTTGTTCTCAAAACCTCTCTTCTAAGTAAGCACTCACTAACTAAAGTAAGCACTACATCCACCCACCTTCCCTGTGAGTACCCACTTCCCTTAAAGGCACAGCACTCCCTTATAATATTCTAGCATGTCGAGTGGTAGATTACTAGCATCCTCTCTGGTTCAGCTGGTTAATCTGGGAATCTTGAGACAATGCTACAATTGTCTCATGTACACAGACAACCCTCTCCTCCTCCCAACAAACACAAATACATGTGAGAGATGCAACTATATAGCCAAACTGGAGGCTGAACTCTCTCAACTCAAGACTGGCAAGACCAGACAGGAGGAGAAGGTAACCACACACACCAAACCCAGTCCCACATAGACCTACCACAACTGCAAACCAAACACATAATAACACAAAGACATACTCAGAGGCTCTAACAAAAACTTACCAAAATAACAGAGGCTCCCAAAGCAGACACCCAAAAATCCACCACCTCAAAACATAGCACATGCAACACATACGTCAATAAATCGGTGTGTCAAACAATCACAGCCTTTAAGGCCAAACACCATGCCTGATACACTAGTAATAGGTGACTCTATAGTCAGACACACTGACGTTCCGCTTACCAGGCTGAACAAGGACAGGGTAACGGTGAGCTGCTTATTGGGAGCTAGGATCCGCCACATAACACACGCACTCAGGTCACTCCAAAGCAAGTACAAATATGACTCTGTCATTGTCCATGCCGGCGTGAATGACCTGAGACGTACCTCCCTGGACTACATGAAAAGAGACATAGAGGAGCTGTCTGATTATGTAGCCCAGGCTGGTATGACCCTGACCCTGAGCATCTTGCCCTCAACAAGAATTATGCCACAATACAAAGACAAGATGATCAGCTTTAATAATTGGCTGAAATACTGGTGTCATTCTAGGGGGATCCAATGTCTGTCTGCTTGGGATGACATGCTGGACAAGCCATGCTGCTTCACAAGGGACGGCTTGCATCTGTCACCACTGGGCTTCCAGATATTGGCTAAGGCTCTTGCCTCCCCCATAGTGCCTTTTTTAGGCAAGGCTCAAAAGACAAACCCACCTCCTTAGAAAACAAAAATGGAAAAAAATGAAGGGTAATGCTGCTCAATGCCAGAAGTCTAAATCTCAAGATGCAGGCTCTCGAAGCACTCCTCAGTATGGAGAACATTGATGTCTGTGCAGTAACTGAAACCTGGTTCAAGGCTCGTGAAAGCACCCCAGCTCTACCAGGCTATACCTCGTATCATGCTTTTCGGCCACAAAACTCGGGCCAAACCAAAAAGGGAGGGGGAGTGTCCATATTCATCAAGGACTCCCACACCTCCAGGTTAGTGGCAACACATGAAGCATCAGAGACCATCCAGGTGCAACTAACCGTAGGCAAAACTGCTATACAACTGGTAGCATGTTACAGACTACCCTCCCAATCTCAGGAACCCCACTCAGCCTTCCTGAAGACATTGGAGGATATGAATATCTCACCAAACACCATCATATTGGGAGACTTCAACTACCCTAACATAGACTGGGTGCATTATTCTAGCCAAACCACCCTAGCCCAAAGGTTCCTGGAATTCATAAATTCAAATGCAATGGAACAGCTAGTCACCTCTACTACAAGAGGAGATAATATACTAGACCTGATCATCACAAACATGGGGACAAAGTGCTCCACACCGGAAGTATACCCCTCACTAGTGAGATCTGACCACAAACTAATCACCCTGGATATACATATCCCACCTCCACCCCCAACACAAAAGACTACAGTGAAAAACTTCTCAAAAGCCGACTTTATACTTCTTAAAACTGAGATGGTATCCTTTAAGCCCACTCGGCCGTGGAAACCACATCCCACAATGCAGAATCCTTCACAAATGCTTTCTACGGACATCTCCAAGAATACATGGATCATGCAATCCCAAATAAAACCAAGACCCTCTCCACCAAGGGCAGGCGTCCTGTCTTGTGGACCCCAGCCATAAACAAATTGTATAACAAAAGAAGGAAGCTACTGCACGACAGAGCAAAATCCCATAAAGAGAAGGCATCTCTGATCAGCACTAGTAGAAAGCTACGTTCTCTCATAAAAACATCCAAGGCCAACTTTGAGAGAAAAATTGCTATGGACACTAAAGATAACCACAAGGCCTTCTTCAGCTATGTCAGAAACCTGGGTGGAAACCCTCAGATATGTTCAGAGTTAATTCACAATGACAAAAAATACACTGAATCCACAGATATTGCCAACATTCTGGCAGACAAGTTCAGTGTAAATTTCTCCCCTCCCTCACCCCCAAAAGAAGAAATACTTATCCCAGCTGAATGTAACCTCCCTGTAATCTCAGATGTCCAGGTGAGAACCGCCCTCAGCAAAGCTAAAAACATGGCATCAATGGGACCTGACGGTATCCCGGGTTGATTGCTACGTGAACTCCAAGAGGAGCTAAACCCGCACGTAAAAATGCTATTTAACCTTAGCCTTACTACAGGATATGCACCTGAACACTGGCGTACAGCAACAGTAGTCCCACTCCACAAAGGAGGCACCTCTACAGACCCTGGTAACTACCGCCCCATAAGCTTAACCAGCCTGGTCTGCAAAGCTATGGAAAGAATCATTATGGAACTCATAAACAGAGACATTGGGGACTTACAGACACTTGATCCCACCCAGTTCGGCTTTGTAAAGGGCAGATCCTGCCTTTTGAACCTGGTTGACTTTTTTGAAACAGTCACTAGAGCCATTGACGAGGGCAAAGCAGTCCATACAGCCTACATGGACTTGGCTAAAGCTTTCGACACAATACCCCACTCTGGTATCATAGACAAGCTCAACAGCTTAAATGTTAATCCATGTCACAAGATGGGTGGCAAACTGGCTAAAGGATAGAACCCATAAAGTCAAAATCGCTGGAGCCATGTCAGACTCAAAGCCAGTCACAAGTGGTGTCCCACAGGGCTCTGTCCTGGGACCCCTCTTGTTCGGCATTTATTTCTCAGATGTGAAAGCAAACATGGGAGGGTTGTGGCTGACAAAGTTCGCAGATGACTGCAAACTAGGCACCATAGTCGATACACCAGCTGACACATACATCCTACAGAAAGGCCTCACTGAAATGGACAACTGGTGCCGGAGTCATGGCCTTAAACTAAATGCCAAAAAATGTATAGTCATCCCCTTTGGGAAAAACAAAGTACCCACAAATTATCACACAGACAGTAACCCACTGAGTACGGAAAAAGTAATCAGAGACCTGGGGACCCAAGTCGATAGTGACCTCTCATTTGACACCCACGTTGCCAAAGTGGTTAGAAAGACTTTCTACCTTGCCCACCTTATCATGAAGGGATTCACATCCAGATCAAAGGAGGTCATTGTACCCCTATACTCCACCCTTATCAGGCCCATGATTGAGTACAATGCCCCATTTGGTATGTACCTCACCCAGCACTTGCAACAGCTAGAGAGACCCCAAAAGTACCTCACCAAGAGGATCAAGGGTTTCCAACATATGTCATATGCTGCCAGACTAAAGAAACTCCAGCTCTATTCAATAGCTTACTGCCTGCTCAGAGGTGATCTGTGCCTGACATACAAGGCCATGTCCAATAAGGAATTGATGGACATGCTCCACCTCAAAAAATCCAAATACATCAGAACCACGAGAGCTAAAGATTTAAACCTCAGCACAAATATGAACAGGACATGCTGGAGGGACAGATTCATAACTCAGAGGCTTCCCATACTCTGGAACAGAATCCCAGTTCATGTTAGGCAGAGCCCCTCACTGACTCTCTTCAAGAGAAATCTTGACGAGTGGATGGGAGATCGTAGGTTTACCCCAGGGGACATCTCTGTGTCACTACTAGACAGAGGCACAGTAAACTAATTCTATTATGTAAGGGGGTCTTCACTGTGTCACTACTAGACAGAGGCACAGTATTCTAAATCTATACTGTACACTTTTGTACCATTACATGGGGTGGCGAAAGCCACATCACTATGGCTAGGCTTATAAATGCCCCAGGGCAGATAGTTTCATAGTTTGATACTAGGCTATGAAACTCTGTAAGTAGATCCCGGAACTCTCTTCCAGCTGATATTACCTTACTTTCCACCTTAGGTCAATTTAAAACTAGACTCAAACAACATTTGTCACTTAACTGGCTATGTCAATGTATCAAGCCTGGCTAACTCTCTCTAGAATGTGTAAAAATCTGTTAACCAGTTTACTGTGTAATTTAATTTAATCCTGACTTGTGCTCAGGATTAACTGTAACCTGTGGAACTTGTTTAACTTGCTTGCTTATGTAATCTCTGTAAATAGTCTGTTTGTAATATGTAATGCTGGTATTATGTAATGCTGTATCTGCTTACCCTTGGAGATTTTCTCCCCGGGCCTCTGCTGAAAATGGACATGCATCCAGTCGGACTATCCCGGTCAACAAATGTAAAATAAAAATAAAAATAAAAAATAAAAGTAAGGGCAGCTATGAAGAGGATGAAAAATGGAAAGGTTGTTGGTCCAGATGACATAGCTGTGGAAGCATGGAGGTATTTAGCAGAGATGACAGTGGAGTTTTTACCAGATTGTTTAATGAAATCTTGGAAAGTGAGAGGATGCCTAAGAAGTGGAGAAGAAGTGTTTTGGTACAGATTTTTAAGAATAAGAGTGATGTGCAGAGCTGTAGTAACTACAGAGCGATAAACCTGATCAGTTACAGGATGACGTTATGGGAATGAGTAGTGGAAGCTAACTTAAGGAGGGAGGTGATGATTAGTGATCAGAAGTATGGTGTCATGCCGGGAAAGAGCACTGCAGATGTGAGATTTGCTTTGAGGGTGTTGATGAAGTATAGAGAAGGTCAGGAGGAGATGCATTGTATCTTTGTTGACTTAGAGAAAGCATATGACAGGGTACCTGGAGAGGAGTTGTGGTATTGTATGAGTAAGTTGGGAGTGGCAGAGAAGTATGTAAGAGTGGTACAGGATATGTATGAGGGTAGTGTGACAGTGGTGAGGTCTGCAGTAGGAGTGACAGATGTATTTAAGGTGGAGGTGGGATTACATCAAGTATCAGCTCTGAGCCCTTTCTTATTTGCAATGGTGATGGACAGGTTGACAGATGAGATCAGACAGGAGTCCCCGTAGACTAAGATGTTTGCCGATGACATTGTGATCTGTAATGAAAGTAGGGAACAGGTTGAAGAGACCCTGGGGAGGTGGAGATATGCTCTTGAGAGGACAGGAATGAAGGTCAGCAGGACTAAGACAAAATATAGGTGTATGAATGAAAAAGAGGATAGCAAAATGGTGAGGATGCAGGGAGTACAGTTGGCTAAGGTGGATGAATTTAAATAGTTGGAATCAACAGTTCAGAGTAATTGGGGTGTTGCCAAGATGAGCACCAAGTAATAGCACTTTCTCTCTGCTCTGTCTTTACAGAATATTTATGACAGGATTTTTTGAGTATATCTATCCTAATTTTGTTTTTTTTATATATATTTGGAATCTATTAATCATTCTTTAGGATAGTATATAAAATATTGGCAATTTATTTTATTTTTTCGTGTCAAAAAGTACTAGAAAAATATTTGGACTTCAGACTACAGAATGAGCTGCTCTAAATCTACACTTCAAGAAACAACTATTAAGAAAGAACTTCAGTCACTATTAACAAACAATCAAGAACTGACAGCAAAGATTGATAGAATGGATGTGAAACTGGATAATGTAAAAGAAAAATGTTCCCAGCAAATGAAAATATTACACAAAGACCCTAAGCAGCAAAAGAGAGAGATTATTGGTATAGAGACTTCACTAAATGATATGGATACTAGAATTCAAGAAGGTGAGCACAATATAGACTTTCTCTTAAAACAAAATACTCTTTTACAAACAAAAATTGATGATCTTGAGAATAGATCAAGAAGAAATAATATTAGACTTTTGGGTCTGCCTGATAATGTTGAAGAAGGTAATATGGAAACATTCTTAACATCTTGGCTCCCTGATCTACCTGATGTACTACAGCTTCCTGAAGCTCTCTCGTATGGAATAGAAAGAGCACAAAGGTCCTTGGCTACTGCAAAATAGGTAAATCCAATTCTACTAAATCTGTTATAGTGAAGTTTTTATCTTCTCATGACAAGGAGATAGTGTTAAAGACTGCTTGGGCTAAATCTCCTATCAAATATAAAGAAAATGTCATATGCTTTAATAATGATTAATCATCCTCGGTAATTGCCAAAAGAAAGCTTTTTTGCCAAATGCTAAAAGAACTAAAGAAAGCCCAAATAAAGAGACACCTATTATTTCCTGCCAGATTAAAAATATTTCTTCAAGACGGTCCAAAAATATTTGATGACATAGACTCTGCCATTACCTTTGTCAAAACAAGAAAGCTGCTTGATAAAATAGTGGATATGGATATGCCATTCTTAAAAGAAATGCCGATACAAGTTCCTGAAAGGTCTCTGAACATAAAAAGATGCTCAAAAATAAGTGACTGATTAAGCTATTTTACTATGGCTTTTATTTACTCAAGTCTTAAAAACTAACCCAGTAGTTGGGGAAGTGGAAATGGTTCAACAGGTGAGTCTTTGTTGTTTAAATGTCTTTTTATGGTACATAGTTGTTTTAATGGTATTTTATAGTCTGTTATTATTACATCGAGTTTATTCTAGTTCAATTTCTATAGCAAATAAAAGCTATTTATTTATTCATTTATTTATTATCTTTAAATAGTGGATGTTGTCTGTTAGAATAAGTGCTCCATATGTTTGGGACTGAAATTTATGGTATTTTGGGGAACTATAGTTGATACAGAGACTTATAGATGAGAAAATGAGAGTCTTTGTTGCAACAGAATCTATTTCATTTGTTTTTAACTGTTTGCTGTTTTATTTCCCTGTCTCTCTGTGAAGAGAGACTCTTCATTGATATTGTTGCCATAATGTTGCTTTAATAATTATGTTTCCCATACCCTGTTCTGCTGTTGGAATGTGGTGTTATTTGTTGTAATAGACATATGAAAAGTTAATCTTTTCTCCCTTTCAGTGACCTGATATGTTTTGAAGTAATTCATTTGATATTCATTTTTAAAAATGTAAATATTTATGGAGAGGCTTTAATTTATTTATTTTGTTTTTCTTTCTATTTTCCTCTTTGCTGTTGGTTGTGAAAGAATGGAGGATTTTGTATAGAATGATATGTTCATGGTGGTCTAGTGGTTTACTGGGTTTGGGAGATGGAGTTTGTTGTTTTTTTTAATGTTTTATATTGCTTCTCTTCCTCCCTTATGTCTTTCTTATTGCTCATTTTTATGTTTCCCGGTCTTGCCATGAGCTAATCAACAGCTTTCTTAGTGAAAAGCTGTAAATGTTTTCCCTCCTCAAGCTTGTGCATCTGATCTGTTAAACAACCTTGGTTTGTCCTCGCATTGCAGCTGCTAGAATGGAGAGCAAGAAAAAAGTGTAATTTTCATGGAAACGTTTACAGTCTGAACCTTGTGTTGAGAAGCTTCCTATAAGCTGAATAATAGTTAGAAGAGACAGTTTGTAATGCCATCTACAGCTCAATTGAAAAACTGCACCTAAATAACCTATATAATATATCTGCTATATTTAAGAATTTATGAATGTTCATAAACAAAGCACATTTGACACATTTAAACCCTTACATTTTACACATTTGTCTTCATAATTCTATTATAGTTATGTGTATTTTATATTAATTGGTATAACAAGCATATAGCATACATAACAATATTATTGAAATGGAGGGTTTAGTGTGGATTAATGTGTCCGTGGTGGTCTAGTGGTTTGCTGGGTTTGAGAGGAGTATCTCGGCTTTGCGCTATTTTATATTGGCTTTTTCCCTTCGATTGCCTTTTTGTTTTGTCTGGTTTTGTGCTTCCTGGTCCTGCCACGAGATAATCTATAGCTTTCAAAAATAAGAAAAAAAGAAGAAAATAGCTGCAAAAGTTTTCCGTCCTTAATCTCATGCATCCGAACTGCTGAACAATTCTGCTACCTGTTCATATTGCGACTGCCTCCACAGATAGCTAGAAAAAAAGTGTAATTTCCATGGAGCAGTTTACAGTCTGAACTCTGTGAACCTTCGCAGAGCCGGATAATAGCTTGAATAGACGTTCTCTAATACCATCTACAGGTCAAATGAAAGAACTGCAGCTAAGTAACCTGTATAATATAACTGTTATATTAAAACCATTTGTGAGTGTTCATAAACAGAGCATTTTGATACATTTATACCCTTATGTTTCTACACATGTATTTATAATTCTATTTTACTTAAGTTAAGCCTCTTTTGATTAGTACAACAAACATATGGCATATATAACCACACCATTAAAGTATTTATAAAAGAAGAAAGGGAAAAAAATAAATATCTATAAAGCTTTACATGGCACCTAAGCAGAAGTTAATATTCTTTTACAAGACAGAAAAATCAGAAAGAATAATTCTAGTACAGATAGCAAATAAATAAATAATGACTGAAACATAATATATTCTATATGAATATAGCTTGCTACATAGTATAGTCTCAGAAGTAGATGTTTACCATATAAACTAGTATTTTGATATATTCTGACAAATCTAGAAGTTATTCCAGATTACTAAATGTCTTAAAGGTAAGAAAGAGAATACATTCCTTCTTAGAAAATACTGAGCACTTTTATTGGAATCTCATACTACATTGGGAAACTAAAATGTAACATCTTCTATGCTCTTGTTTTCAGATACATGGAGATGAGGAAATAGTGTTGTTAGATATTGGCACAATATATATAAAGCGACAGAGGATTAGTCTACTTATTGATTATTATAGCAGTTCATTACATATAAATTAGTTATGACTTTCGTATTATTATGTAATACATGACTGATATTTATGATATGTTGAATTTGTTTGACAAAAGTTAAAATGAAGTGGTTACATTTGATTTACTTTAATTTGTATCTTGAATTGGTACATACAATTCTAATGGGTGTTTGTTAAATTATGCAATAAACTATATATTTAGACAGGGAGGAGATGAGTGTTGTTGCTAGCTTGATGGTCAATTTGGGTGAGAGATTTCACTCAAATTAGGAGTTTTTAACTCCAGAGGGGGTTTTGAAAGAGTCTATGTTATTAGTAAATGTTATAAGTTTCTGTTAATAGTAAAAAAAAAAAAAAAACAATCCAAGGTGGAATAGACAAACAAACCAGCCAGATGTATTAAAAACACTTCTTTATTCCAACAAATGATCCAGACAATAACGGCCCACAGAACAAGATAAAATAAACGTTGAGCATGCTTTCCCTTTGCCAAATACAAAGCTTCCTCAGAACAACAGTTATTCAAACATGAAATGCTTATATACACTGTTAACTAATTCATTGGATAATTGAATCCTTGTGTTCAACAATTATGATGTTAAAGTTGCACTACACAAAATCTCATAATCCAACTATGTTACATCTAAAATATTATAATGCATAACAGTACTCTCCTCTCTCAAAATAATTAATGTTAAAATATATAAATGTCAACTTTTGTCAATCGTAATAATTGTGATCAACCTACACAATCCAACATAACTACCTCAAAATAAATAAATTATTGTATTAAAAACACTGACCTTATGTTAACAATCAACATAAATGAATGAATGTGCAAAGTATGTTGTAAAAACTGATAAACTCGTCTACCTACTATAACTATATCGAAATGTGCTAAAAATCCACACAAAAAATATATGTATTATCTAATTTATAATATTATGTGATATTAATAATATATTATAAAGTTATCCACTCACTGAATGGATTGTAATGAATTCTAAAAAAATGATCTATTACAGCTGAAGAGAATTGTTGTTATAAAATGCCTCCTATATCAACTATTCAAAACCCTTTATTAATGGAAGTAAAAAATACATATAGGAAAAAAATACCTACATCTGTATAACAATACATACACCATGTTTTATGTACTTTACAATTTAGCCTATCTTAATTTCAGTACACTACCTATACTAATATAATCGTTGAGACCCAGGGGTCTACTGGCTGTATAGGCAGTGTACTGAAATTAAGACAGGCTAAATTGTAAGGTACATAAAACATGGTGTACGTATTGTTATACAGATGTAGGTATTTATTTTCTATATGTATTTTTTACGTCCATTAATAAAGGGTTTTGAATAGTTGATATAGGAGGCATTTTATAACAACAATTCTCTTCAGCTGTAATAGATCATTTTTTTAGAATTCATTACAATCCATTCAGTGAGTGGATAACTTTATAATATATTATTAATATCACATAATATTATAAATTAAATAATACATATATTTCTTGGGTGGATTTTTAGCACATTTCGATATAGTTATAGTAGGTAAGCGAGTTTATCAGTTTTTACAATATACTTTGCACATTCATTCATTTATGTTGATTGTTAACATAAGGTCAGTGTTTTTAATACAATAATTTCTTTGTTTTGAGGTAGTTATGTTGGATTGTGTAGGTTGATCGCAATTATTATGATTGACAAAAGTTTACATTTATATATTTTAACATTAATTATTTTAAGAGAGGAGAGTACTGTTATGCATTATAATATTTTAGATGTAACATAGTTGGATTATGAGATTTTGTGTAGTGCAACTTTATCATAATTGTTGAACACAAGGATTCAATTATTCAATGAATTAATTAGTTAACAGTGTATATAAGCATTTCATGTTTGAATAACTGTTGTTCTGAGTTAGCTTTGTATTTGGCAAAGGGAAAGCACGCTCAACGTTTATTTTATCTTGTTCTGTGGGCCATTATTGGCTGGATCGTTTGTTGGAATAAAGAAGTGTTTTTAATACATCTGGCTGGTTTGTTTGTCTATTCCACCTTGGATTGCTTTTTTTTTTGCTGGTGGTACTTTTCTTTTGTGGTTTCTTAGTTTCTGTTAATAGTTATTATGATGCTCACCAAATCTTACAAAATTGAATTTGATATAAATATATTTCATTGGATAAAAGTTTTATATGATTATGTGTAAATTATAATTGTATTCCTAATAGTCAATTTCTATTCACTTATAAAATATGGGAAAAAAGGACTGTTATTCAACAACAGATATTCAGAACATTAATGTTTCATGACATCATTAATGTATATATCATTAAACATCAATGGATTAAATAATCCTAATAAGAGAAGATCTTTGAACAAATATATTAAATTGCATAATTCTCAATTAATATTTCTGCAAGAAACTCATTTACTAACTGAAGATGTCACAAAATTGGAATCCAAATCTTACAAGCTTTTGATTAGATCAGAACATACAAAAAAAGGGGGGGGGGCATACTATGGGACAATACATTACCTATGCCTACAATAATTGATACCTACAAAGACAACAAGGGGATGTTATCTTCAGTTATTATAGAATTTAATAAGAAAAAAATGATATTAATAAATATGTATTGGATTCCTGGCATTGGGCCTACAATAGTTAAACAACATATAGAACATACAGTTCAGTTTTGTAAGGGTAGTATTATTCTGAGAATTTTAATTGTATTTCTGACATAAAAGTCTCTAGTACCAGTGGTAAAAGGAAAATTCCAACTATAGCTAAATTATTTAATGCATTTTCAGATTCATATATGATGAAAGATATTAATAACTTTACTGACGCTAAGTCACTGTTCTATACATTCTACTCACATAGACATAATTCATATTTAAGAATAAATAGGGTATTAATTTTCAGTAACTTAACTGATTTCTTATCAAACTCAAAAGTGATTTCTTGTCCCTGTTAGGACCATAATTCCATAACATTTGATTTTATACTAAACTCCACATTTAATGTTCAAATTAAAAGGATAGCAGCCTACATAATTAAACTAAAAGATTTCATTGATTTTTTCATTACAGAAGTATAAAATTTTAATAGTACACAGGGAACTTCTGAAGTATACATTTGGGATACTCTAAAAGTTTACCTATATGGTAAAATTATTGATTGGTATAAAAAGAAAAGGATTTTGTGGGATAAAGACCTTCAAGATATACAAACAAATTTAGATGCTTTCAGGCTTGATGCTTCAAAGAATCCAGATAAGAAAGATAGAATGAATGGAATAAATACTTTAAACAATAAATATATGGACATTTTAAACCATAAAGTTATGATAAATCTTTAAAAATATAAACATAACTTTTTCTATAAATCCTAGATCCACTAGCTAACAAGTCTAAAAGATTAAATAAACTTCCACCATATGAAAGAAATCTATTCTCCAACAAAAAAATGGTTTCTGATTTACCAAATATATTAAGTGAGTTTAGGGAATTGTTTTTTTAAATTAAACCAACCCAATGATAGCATTAATAGTACAAAAGATATTCAATCTTTTAGACATAATAATATAAAGAACAGACTATCTGAAGCACAAATAAAATTAATAGACAAACAAATATCTTTTAAAGAAGTAAAGGATCAAATAAGCAAACTTAAGCAAAATAAAGCTCCTGGTAATGATGGTATAATTTCTGAAATCTATAAGGTTTTGCCTGCTAAAGTGTTAACTCTACTACATACAGTATTCAATATAGCTCAAAATAACATTATACCTCCCTCTTGGAAGTGCACATTTATTTCCCCCATACTAAAGTCTGATAAAGATCCTGCAAAATGTGTTTCATACAGACCCATTTCATTATTAAACACAGACTACAAAATGTTCATGTCTATTTATAGGTTCATAGGTTGATACTAGGCTATCTGTCCTAGGGCATTTATAAGCCTAGCCAGAGTGTATTTGGCTTTCGCCACCCTTTTAGATTAGTTGACTGTGCCTCTGTATAGTAGATCACAGAAGATAGCCCTTTTGAGGTTAGTTTACTGTGCCTCTGTCTAGTAGGGACACAGAAGAGATCCCAGGGGTAAACCTACGATCTCCCATCCACTCATCAAGATTTCTCTTGAAGAGGGTCATTGAGGGACTCTGCCTAACATGGATTGGGATTTTGTTCCAGAGTGAGGGGAGCCTCTGGGATATGAATCTGTCCCTCCAGCATGTCCTATTTATTTCTGTGCTGAGGTTTAAGTCCCTGGTGTAGCTCTAAGGGATTTGGATTTCCTGAGGTGGAGCATGTCCATTAATTCTGGGTTGGACATGGCTTTATACGTCAGGCACAGAACACCTCTGAGTAGGAGGTAAGCAACTGAGTAGAGCTGGAGTTTCTTTAGCCTAACTGCGTACGGCATCTGTTTGAGTCCCTTGATCCTCTTGGTGAGGTACTTTTGGGGTCTTTGCAGTGCTGCACGTGTCGGGTAAGGTACATCCCAAATGGGGCTTTGTATTCAATTATGGGCCTGATGAGTGATGAGTAGAGGGGCACAATGACCTCTCTTGATCTAGATTTGAACCCTTTTGTGATAAGGTGGGCTATATAGAAGGTCTTTCTAACCACTTTGGCAACGTGATTGTCAAAGGAGAGATTGCTATCTACTTGGGTCCCCAAATCCCTAATTACTTCTTCCATACTTAATGGATTACCACCTATGTGTATTATGCTAATAGACTTAAAAATGTTTTACCATCCCTGGTAGATATGGACCAAACAGGTTTTATAATTAATAGAACTTATGATAACATGAAAAGAACAATAACTTTAATTCAATCAGTAAAAGCTTTAAAGAATAATTTGACTCTTGTTAGTTTAAATATTAACTGTGCCTTCAACTTAATTAATTGGAACTATATTTTTATTTTACTGAAGGACTTAAACTTTTCTAATAGCTTTATTAACCTTATAACTCAATTATATAATGAAAGTCAAGCCTACATAAAAATAGGTACAAGTATAGCCCAGAACATACCCATTGTAAAAGGAACTAGACAAGTTTGCCCTCTATCTCCACTTTTATTCACATTAATTATGGAACTTTGAGCTAACCTAATAAGGGATAATGATAATATACAAGGATATAGGTTAAATTGTAATGAAACATCAAAAATCCAAATGTTTGCTGATTATGTATTAATCACTCTTGGTGGCACTAACCCTACCTTACAAGAATTGTTTACAAATATGGATATATTTCAAAATAGTTCTGGTCTTAATTTTAATAACTCTAAAACACAGATTCTTCTAATTGGTTCCAAAAGTTATAATATACATGACCAATATAAAAATATATACCTCAGTCCCAAAAAATAACATATTTAGGTATAATTATAGCAACCAGTATTAAAGACATCTTACACCTAAATGATAGTAAAAGTATAGCAATCATAGAGACTCTAATTAGTAAGTGGAACAAGATTTTATTTACAATGGATGAAAAACTTTCCATTATAAAGATGATCTTGCTTCCAAAGATCTTATACATAATGCAATATATCTCTATTCCCCCTACAGGCTCTTTTATTAAAAAAAAATAACACACCGATTAAGAACTTTTTATGGCATCCAATAAAGCCTAGAATTGCATTGTCATATCATATGTATAGCTGGGATAATGGAGGTATATATTTACCAAATCTAGAACTTTATTCAATTTTGTCAGTTATTAAAAGAATTGTTTATCTTATAGATTTTGCAAAATAGATGGAAATTATGTTAAATGTATCCCAAAATACCAAAAACAAAGATAACAAACATCTACCACAGTTAATAAATAATTTATATGGAATTTGAGAGAGTATTTTTTTCCAATTATTCCATTCAAATGCTTAAATCTACTTGCATAATTTTAATTCTAAGGGCCTTTGAAAATTGGCTATTCCTCATCTTCCCCATTGTCTATACACAAGGTATAATTCTATCTGCAGATCATTCTAAAATGTTATTTAAACAAAAACAATTAATGTTTTGGCATCAAATGTTAAATAAAAATTAGGCAAAATCTATTAATGCTCTTATAGATGAATATAACCGTAACACTCTACTTTGGTCAGATTTGCAAGAGTTTAGAAAATATATTCTAGATAATCTAATTTTAATCCCTTCAAATGCTAAAAATTCAATATCCAAGCTTATTCAATATTTGATTTTATACACTTATAATACTTTATCCATTAACAATAGTATATCATATATTTATAAAGCAATTAAACAAGCTCTAGATGTATAATAAAAATCACAGTCACTGGTAAACTTTGGAATAAATGCTCCATAGCACAAAACAAGTACTGACAAATGTGAGATAAATCCAAAAACTTGGCAACGGAGCAACCAGGGTTGAAAAAATATACCAAAAAGTCCAAGTGCAATGTCACAATAGAACACGATTTATTAATACTGGTAAGCGCTTTTACTTAGGAACTTCATCAGATCTAGATGTATATTCAGATAACTATTGGAATTAATTTTCAGTAATCAATAGTTTTATTCCCTCAGAAAAAGACAAAGTTAATTTCCTTCAGTCAGCCAGCAAAACCACTTCCTCCATTAAATGGAGAATCTTCACATGGAGATTTTTACATAAATCTTTCATCACACCTCAGAAATGAGCAAGATAACTAAACAAGATGTTTGATGGAGATGTAACACAGTAACAACTGCTGATTGGAATAATATATTTTATGACTGCATTATTAAAGAAATTTTGGGAAGAAGCTAAGCTTTTTTACAGGTAATTTTTACAGACAATTTTATGCTTACAAAGTCACTTGTATTATTCAATACACCTATCCCAGACTGCATAAATAAAAACAAATATTCTTTGCTCTGTTTTATACTATCCATTGCCAGGAAAATAATTACAAGAAATTGGAATTCCTCAATTCCCCTCATTTAAAAAGTTTCAAAGTCTTTTAACTACTACTAAGTAAATCTGTTATTTATGCTTTACAGCTGTTTCTTACCCACACCTATTCTTTTATATAACTGTTAACAGACACCTCATCAGATTAATTCTTCATTCATATCAATATTATGACCACCTATACTCTTAAACACCCACATAAATTAAAATCACCTATGAATCTACAGACTCAGCACCATCTATTATTCTGCATTTCATCTTCTACTTTTTCTAAATATCCCCTCCCTAATTTCTATTTAATTACATCCTCATCCTCTGTCCTTCAACCCCTCCTACTTCATATATGCCAAAAATATGTTTCCCCTACAATTCACTTCATACATATCAAGAACATGTTTCTCCTACAATTCCTCATATGCGTACCTCTTCTCTTATTTACTTAGTTAATTTACTTAACATCCTACCAACATCCATTAACCCCACATTTTTTACAAAGCTGTTATATTGTGTCTTCCATCTTGTACCATCATACCTCCATAGCCATAAAATTTAGCAGTGACATCCACTCAAAGCCAGACCCAATTCAGCATATTCAGACATCAGACAGCATATACCTATTAGCTCCTTTATTACTACCACATCACCCAGTTCCACCCTGGCCTTCATAGATACCTTACCAACTTACAAAGTATTTATAACTCCCTGAAATGCATGTGTGGATAACAATAGACACCCTAAACATCTTAGTTGCCATAGAAACCTCTGTCCACCAGGAAACAAAAAATGTAAGCAACTACCATGCAGACTGTATTATCTGATTAGAAAGAGCCAACAAAAAAAGCTGGCAGTGTTGCTGTTTTCTACAAAAATTCACTGCATAGCTCCCTTTTCCTTACTTCCAGCTACCTCTATAACTCAGAAATCCTACTAACTATGCTAAAACTAAATACTCATAAGACAACTTCAACCTTGTTATTTAAATACCCCCAGGTAACAATGCTAACAACTTTTAAAGATATTCACTGCTGGCCCCCCTCAAATATCCATCATGAAACCATACAATTGGGTGATCTTAGCACAGATTTGCATAAAGTCTGAAAATCCAACCCATAATATACATCTCTACAATTTCACCCAGCTTATAACTACACCAGCTAGATATAACACAGCTGAAGCCAGGCCATCAACCCTTGACCCAATCCTAACATCCTCAACAAATAAAATATCATTCCATGGAACTCTGTCAGTCTGCATTTGTGATCACCTATGAGTCTACACCATAAAGTACCAAAGCAGCAGTCCCAAAACACATTATTACAGCCTGATAATGAAACTTATTATTTTTCATGAAGACACTTTTACTAATACACTATAGCTCCTTAAATCAGAGTGATAAAAGACTATCCCAATGAGACTCTCCAAGTTCAGTAAAATCTCCCTTGGTATTCTAAACATACTAGTCTCCACAGAATAAGAGTCAGAGCCACCCCTGTCCCATGGTTATACATAGCAACTAAGCAACTCATGAAACAGAGACAAATCAGCCTAGCATATAGCTATCTAAAGAAACGTAAAAAAAAAAAATTACCACCAAAGATAAGAAAGCCTATTACTCAACTGTTAAATTCAGGACAAGCTACACAGCCAGGACCAAATACACAGAAATAAAATGATACTATATCCAGCCAATTCAGTACCACCTTTATACAGACAGTAGAGTCATTAACCAATGAGTGAGCTAATCAAGCTCTTGATGTCTCTATTCAATCAATCAACCACCTTCAACATTTCTTCTTCCATTCAGTTCCCACAGACACCATCAAAAATATCTCAAAAAATTAAAGCCTACTACAACTGCTCATGACAATCTACTTGGCAAATGTCTTAAAACAGCAGCTAAGGATATTGCATATCCAGTTTAAATTCTGATTAATTGATCCCTATCTGAAAAAAATGGCCCTTACTCTGGAAAAAAAATCATTCACTATTCTACTGCATATGGGTGGAGTTAATACAGATTTTTCAAACTATATAGCAATTGTAATTTTATCTCTCCTATCAAAAATATTACAAAAATATATGTATATGCAAATCTTCAACTATCTAATAGATAACCAGTTTCTGCTTTGGACTTAAAACCGTTTCTGTCCTCATCACAGAACAACAATAGCTTTGCTGAATTTTGTTAATACTGTCAACATCCATTGAAATGCAGTAAGCCTAGTCTGTGCTATGTTGCTAGACTTATCAAAAGATTTTGATACTGTCTCCCACCAGACATTTTTACATATACTTTCATCCTTAGGGCTCACCATCTCTTCACTGAAATGGTTCCATAGCAACCTCTAAATCAGAACACAGACAGTTAAAAAGACAAAGAATTTCTCTATTTTCTTGTCTGTAACTATGGAACTGTACTAGGTTCTAGACTTTTCAACATATCCATTAATGATATATATACTGCTATTAAATATGCTACCTTAGTTCAATACTCTGATGACTAAGCTCTAATCTACTCTGCCAAATGCCTTATTAAACTTCAAGGCCTTACACAACAATCCTTCTTATTAATTGATACATGAAAACTAATTCAAAACTAGTACTAAACCCTAAAAAACTCAGTTACTACATTTTACCCACAGATACATCTCTGCCAAAACAACAGTATTCACTATGATTTCTGCCAACAAAACTATGACAGCATCAGAAAACACAACAATTACTAGGTGTTATCAAATATGCCAGTTGAAATGTGACCACCATGTATTTATCATACATGGCTAAAAAACTTCTCAAGAATTAGAAACATAATACAGAGTAAGGGGTCCAAATGAAGAGATGAAAAGTCAGCAAGCAAAGGAGAGTAGTAGTGCTGAAATTGAATTCTTCCTCAAGTCATGGTGAGTACCTTCACAAGGTGGAACCTGTTTTTCACAAAATCTCACCAAGTGGACACTGATATATAGACTGTATTTATATAGCATATATCATGGACAGAAGTAGGTCAAAAACTGAAATCGATAGCTGGGTGCACAAGACCCAGGATAAAAAGTGCCCGATCCTGGTAGGTTCAGTTTTGCCAGGACAGGAAAAGATGACAGTGTAGAATCCTCAAAACATGGAAACACTCTTACAATGGGGCCAGGTCAGGCCCAGGAGAAGGATGGCCTCTCTGTTGTAGAAGGAAGTAGTAGTCCACAAAAATCATAAAAACTGATAGGCCAAAGAAGAGCCATAAAGATGATAAAGTGGACTATTGATAAGAAAGAAATTATGTGTTTTTACTATTATGTAAAAAGCCTAGAATTTCCAGACACAATATACAAAATGATTAAGAGAGAAATTAGAGGAAAGAAAAATACTTCCTCAAGAAAAACTGTCAGAAGCTTCAAATGAAAATTTGTTTTCATTAATATAACAGATTTGTGAAAAACAGTATACAGATTAAAAAACTTTGATCTATTTGGAAAAAGAAGCATCTGAGGAACTGTGAAAATATAAACAACACAACCTAGAGATATTTGAAAAGTATAAAAAAAATATGGACATGGGAAGAAAGAGAGATTTGATATGGTGCAATATTTATGCAAAAGAGAAAGCCAAATTAATCAGTATGAAGAAGGCAGCCCCAAAGATATTCTAAGAGAAATACAGGCAAAGGTATCCGGATATGGAAAATTTCACAATAAAAAAAATAATATCACAAAGATGGAAATAGAAAACAAGATTAGTAAAGTAGAAGTTAAAAAAAATAGAAGTTGACGTTATGGAGTGTCTGCCAAGTGAAGGATTTGGTGTAGAATGTCTAACACAGGTTACATCACAGCATGGTGGAGTGAGTCCCCAAATTAAGGAGAAACAGGAAGATCAGGAGACATCTGAAAAAGAAAAATGGACATGGGAAAGAAAAAGAGATTTAACATGGTGTAATATTTATGTAAAGGAGAAAGCAAAACTAACCAATACAAAAATAGCAGCACCAAAGATATTTGAAGAGAAATACAGGCAAAGGCATCCAGACACTGAAAACATTACAATACAAAAAAAATAAGAATGCAAAGAGGAAAAGTAGCAAAGGAGATTACTAATGGAGAAGTTAAAGAAATAGAAACTGAGGTTATGGAATACCTGCAAAGTGAAGGATTCAGTGAAGACAATCAAATGCAGAAAGCACCATAATGGGATAGAGTAATGGATATCAAAATTAAGAGGAAACCAGTAGAACATTAAGCAATTGATCAGGGGTCATATCAAGATATTCTGGAGCCTTCAACAGGAAACCAGTAAAAATGTTCACTTGAAGCTAGTCAGCAAGAAAAGGAACAGGAAACTGTGGGAACTGATGCAGTCAATGTTGAGGAGTGATAGGCTAGTGAGTCCTCATATGACAGAGCAATGGATGGCACAGGATGGAATTGAAGAGAATGTGCCACAGGAAGATGCTATAGAACTTTCTATAGAATGCCCACAGGAAACGGAAAACCAGGGATGTCCCCTCATGTTGGAAAAAAATGAGCTAAGAGAAGATTTGCTTGATGTAATAGAAATAAATGGATATATTAAGATCAATGAGAGAAATAGACTGCAGAAGGTCAACCAAACCCAAAAAGTCAGAAGTCTGATAAAACAAATGAATGCAATAATTAGGATGGCCATAGAGATCCATGCAATATAACAGAAGTAAACAGGATACATTACTGTGCAGCTAAATTAATAACTGATAAAGTTCTACCACATGAACACAGGGTAGCGAGGGAAAGGAAGGGAAGAAATCAAATACCATCATGGAAGTATCGAATAGAGAAAACTATAAAGCAATTAAAAAGCTTCACTGTTAGAAGACTATAGAAGAGGGAATAGATCAACAAAAATACTAAGAAAGATAGATGTGATAAAAGCAACGCACAGTATTAGAAAAGTCCAGGATCTATCATGCACTATCGTAAATAAACTAAAAATTTCAGCACAGGCAGAAAAAACTTAGAAGATACACAGATAAATATAAAGGAAAAATACAAAATAAGCAATTTATTGATTACCCAAAAACGTTTTAGAGAATTGGGAAAGAAGGGAAGAGAAATTGAAAAACGAACAAAAAAAAGAAAAAATAGATAAACTTTGGAGAAGTAGCAATGAAGATACTGTGGAACATAACAAAGATGCTAAATGGATAGAAGAAGTAAAAGAAAGAATAATAAATTTGAAGGTGCAGGATATGAAATGGAATGAAGCAACAGCAAGATAGATTGAAACAAAGTTAAAAAAAGCCTCTAATTGGAAAACCCCAGGCCCAGATGCAGTACCTAACTTTTGGTTAAAAGTATTAACATCTTTGCACAGAGTTTTAGCCATGAGTAAGAACTATTTATGTGCGCACCCCGATCAGAAACAAACCTGGCAAACAACTGGCAAAACAATGCTCCTACTTGAGTGATCCTGCAAGCTATCGTAAAAATTATAGATCAATCACTTGCCTTCCGATGACATATACCCCGGGATTCATGAACCTTGCGCCAGGCGCCAGCATAGCGTCGGCGTTATAACGCCAAATATGGCTGCTTAGCGATTCAGGTATGAATGAATCCCACGTGCACTACCGGCGTGCGCCAGACTGTCCCCGCCCCCCCGGCGTAGGTATGCAAAACACACTGTGTGCGGTATTGCACCATGCAAATGAGGGCAAATAGCGATCCACGAAGTGGCGCAGGCGTAAGAGCACGGCAATGTAAACCAAAAAACGGTTTACATTTACCCAAACATACCGGAGGAGTAACGGAAGGCTGTCAAAGTCAGGTATCATATAGGTGCAATATGCCAATGTGGAAAGGCACCGAGAATGTCCCAAGAAAATATGCACAAAATGTAAAAAATGACATAAATGGTACGTACGTAGAAAGAACAGCAGACCCCCGGGATATGTGCACAGAAGTTGCAAAGCAATGAAATAATATGACAATGTCCCAAAAGAGCAGTAGAACACAAATCAGCTGCACAGCCACCACACACCATAGTATGTATGTAAAGCTGCAACCCCAGCGCAATGGTTGTCAAGGAGTGGTGGCGGTGTCCGCCGTAACCATGTATTAGTAGTCAATTCCATGCAAATGAGGCAGATAATAGTGAATCGCAAAAGCGCCGGGCGTAAGGATGGAGCAAGCGGCGTAGCGGTACTACACCGAGGAGTGGCCTACACGTGATACATATCAACCACAGAGGGGTGTGCCACTGTAGGAGGAAGGATATTGGATGTCAGCAAATCTGGGCTGTACAATGCACATCACAGCATCAGGGCTGGCGTGTTAGGAAATAGATGTGCTGAGAGTACATAATGCGCGTACAAATGCATGTGCACGAGTATGACTACGTTCCCTAAACCAGTCATGTGACGGCCTCACCGTCAACAACCACGGATATAGGAAGGTAATGCGGAGAATACGAGGAAATGCGGAAGCAGTGTAAATGGATCCGTAATGAGCAATTAACACCAATCAATGCAGGAAGGGCAAACACCGGCAGCTGAGAACTCTGCATGCAGACTCCTGCATAACGGGAAACGGGAGGCATATGAGTGCAAAGATAGTAGGGGATGTAGTAGAAATGCAAAGAGCAAAGAACCGAAATAGCACAGCCAAGTACAGAGGTAGCATAACTGCGGCTGCAGATAAAATGCATCATATGCCATGTGCCTGCAGGATGCAGTAATGTAAGATGCAAGGCGAAGGCAATGCAGGCAACTGTAATGTAACACGACAGGCAGTACCGTTGCAGTTGCAACCGTAAAACCACGGAAATAATCCATGGATACGGCCGCACAGACACACCCAATGACTTCACTGGGTATACAGCACAACAGTAATAAATGTGAATGCGCACAACACACAGCGCGATTTCCCAAACGCCGCACCGTAGGGTGTAAACAGACGGGGAACTTTTAACATGTATATGCTGGGTGCTGCCGTGGCCGTGATGCATAGGTATGTGGCAGAGACAGACGGAGTTGCGGAGGGTGGTGCCGACAACTACCGTAGGCCTCACAGGAGAAGGAGAGTGTTCAGACCAAGGGTGACCTACCAGGGCTGCGAGACCTGGAGATAGTAGAGCTACAGGGTGGACTGGGACACATTACAGCAGATAGTGGAGCTGTGCCGCCTGAGAACAAGAGACAACAGAGGGGAGCCCATCCCAGTGGACACAAAGGTATGTGTGAGCTTGCGAATACTGGCTACAGGTACCTTTCAAAGGCCCACCGGGGACATAATGGGCATCTCACAGGCATCAGCATCCAGGGTACTACACCAGTTCCTGGATGCCATGTTACCACATGCCCATGAGCACATAAAGTTCCCCACATCTCAGGAGGAGTTGGCTAGCAATATGCGCCGCTTCCACCATGTGGCACAATACCCGGAGGTCCTGGGTGCGATAGACTGTACGCACATAGAAATCAAGTCACCACCTGGGGAGCAGGGTAGACGCTACATAAACCGCAAGGGATACCCCTCCATCAATTGCCAGGTCGTGTGCAATGTGCAGGGCATTATCATGGATGTGTGCTGGCAGCCCTGGAAGCTACCACGACTCCCATATCTGGCATGCCTCACAGCTGTATCAGGTATTCGCCAGTGGGGACATCACACAAGGTCACCTTGTGGGGGATGCTGGCTACGCACTGGAGCCGTGGTTGATGACACCCATCAGAAATGCACACACACACATGCAAGAACGCCATAATGAGGCACACGCACAAACGAGAATAATCATAGAGCGTGTGTTCGGGATGTTGAAATCACGGTTCCGGTGCTTGGATACATCCGGTGGAGCCTTGCAGTACTCTCCAGGCACAAGTGCCCACATATTCATAGTATGTTGTATGCTACACAATATGATTCTGCGGAAACAGCTGCTGCAGGGACATAATGCCGGAGGGCCACCAAGCCCGCCACAACTGCCAGGGCAAGCACAGGCACAGGGCGTCGCCACGGACACACTGAGCCAGCCCCAGTAGGTAGACAGAGGCATACCCAATATGCCTACGCCCTGGCAAAGAGGGAACGCATAGCACATACTTTGACAGTGTAGGCCCCATGGACTGACACCTCCTGACCTGCACACACAGTAAAATGGACGCCACACAAACATGTCCGCCCGTAATGTGTACCGCATGTGCGGACGTATGTGTGACTCCAACAAAGGCACCGCCCAAACACTGCACACCCAATAGCCAGCAGAGCATGGAACGCCAACACCTCAACGCACGCCGGTTCCACAGCACACGGCGTAGCCATATGCTGCCACTATCGCCGCAAGTCGACCACACATGTACGCATGTGCATACACAGATACGGAAATACATATCAGTACACATGTAGAAATATATGTACGCATACACAGATAGAAAGTACAACAGGGTAATATGGAACCCAGGGATGCAAGTTCACAGATAAGTAAGACGCGAAATCACCACACATTAAACATAGTGACCGACAACCCGATCATCCTGGAGGGTGGGCAGGGCAGGTAACGCCAGCCAATGTTAACCTGCATCAATACATATCCGCGTGTCGGGATGGTCACCAGTCCACGGTACAGTAACGGGACATGTGTAGGGTTACCACCTGTCCCACGTTGTGAGGGACAGTCCCCCTTTGGGCAGTTGTGTCCTGCAAAAACATTGACAAAATGGCAAATGTCCCGAGATTGTAGGACAAAACCATTTCCCATAATTACTTTATTAGTTGCATAAAACAGTTATTTTGTAGAAGAAACATCTAAATATGATAATAAACAGAATAAGCAACTGTAATGCTACAGCTTTGTATTCCGTCAAAAAAGTGAATCGCTGTCCTTTGTACTGGCCGTGGGTATGTGTTGGCATGCAAAATCTGACGTTCCTACTAAAAATGTCCCACTTTGGCCATTTGAAAAGGTGGCAACCCTACATATGTGCGTGTCATATCCATAGGATATGAGTGCGGAGATACACGCCGCCACCGGCGATGCGGCCAACGTAGGTATTGTGTTCAACCGTCGGTGCGAAAGCAGAAAGCATACCAGTGAAGTGTACGACATTATGAGGAACGTACCTCATTTGGGGTGTAAAACAGTTCATGTTCCTCGCAGTTCCTCCAAGTTCCACATTGAAAATGTCTCTCAAACATCCATTGTTAGGAATGTATATAAATGACATCCTGGTAAATAGAATGTACTCATAGTAAGTCAGTAAAGGTTCTTCACTGTAAGTAAATCAGCATATCATAATCAACCTATGACCTACTTAGCTGAAGTTGTCACTATGCCATTACTATGTGTTCCACATTATGCCCATTTGTTTCACATTACTATTGTGTGTGTTCCCCACTCTGGAAATAGAAGGTTGACAGCCATGGCGGCAATATGTGTATGTGTGAGGTGAGGTTGTCGTGTGTTCCGCTGTGTGTGTAATGTGTGCCAGTGTAAACTGTGTATGTAGATGACATGTCACAGGCGGTGTGTATTAACTGGCGTTGGCATACAGTACAGGAACCATAGGCGTATGTACAGCAGTACCCACAAAGTAGTACTGACATCTCCTCAGTGGCTATGCACGTGGCGACGTAAAATGATGCAAAGGGCAAATGTCCCAAAGTGTACCACAGGGCCATAGCAAACAGGAGATGCAAAGGACGCATGTACAAACCATGACCGTAGGTATGGCGGCCATAACGTAGACTCCACACGGTCCGTCGGCAACGTTACACAGCATCAGGCATGTACGGCGAAAATACGAATGTGCTATCCCGGCACCGATCGTGAACACTTACGGTCCGGTAAATACCGCGGTGTGTTCCACGACCGTGACGTAAGCAAGCGGCACACGAATAGGAGGCTACCGGTAGCATACAGTCCGCCCCAAGTATAGGACCACATTCACCGTAACTATCAGCGACAAAATGCCAATGGATAGTAGGCACGGACGAACATCCGCAGATATATAACCGATGTGAAGGAGGAATACGTGCAGGAAGCACACATGCAGGCGATACCGACAGCAGACGACATCAACAAAACAAACATTCCCAGAACAACAGACAGGTAACCCGCAGCTCCCCAAGCAGGGATGGAGCACACACAAGCATATCTGGTATGTATAAATGCAAGACTCACACCCGCACCGTCACCCACATCCGCAGATATACCCCATTGCACATATCAAAGGGATAACAGCTAAAACCGTAGCAAACACATACAGGCAGTGAATGACAGCGGCATACCCACAACAAGCTCCTGGGAAACACTAGCAGCGGCTGATGCATCCATGCATTCGCTATGTACAGGAAAATAACAGCCATGTAACACATCTGAATGCACAACGCCATCGACAGACGCCGCCAGGACACGGGGACCCACATGTCGAACACAATGCCATACCCAACACACACAATCCACGGCTAACACCACAGCGAAATGTACCCGACACCACACATAGCGGATGCAGTCACACAAACATGATACAATACATACCATCCTCACGAAGGTAATGCAAATAACCAACGGCCACACGAGGAAAGAACCATGGCCTAGTGCCGACGCGTAACGAACGAAAGGAAGGGGGATCACCGCTGATATGCGCATAAGTACACACCGAGGAACAGCTATTGGCCTGATTAACCCACATGCCTCAGGCGACGACGAATATAAGGAAGACTCCCTGGATATTCAAACCGTATGTTCATACCGAACTAATCCAAATAGAGAAAGAGAAACAAGAGAAACAAGGGAATAGAGACGAACTCAGAACAAAAGGCCGGAAAGGTATGTCGAACCCACGACATGTACTGGTGTGTAACGCACGATACGTATGACGAATCTGTACAGTATGTGAACGGTGTGTGTAGGTAAAGATACCTGTCCATCAGGCAGAGAGAGGCGAAGGTTGGATATGTAATGCTAAAACGCGCAGCATACCAACGACTGTGGACAACGTGTGCACAGCAGTGGGACAACATGTAAACACCCGGGATAACCCCAGGTCCGGCTTGCCACCTTTGCAAAAGGCCAAAGTGGGAAAGTGTCGGGACACACATCAGATGTTACAGGTGGACACATACCCATGGTCAGTACAAAGGTTAGAACTCTACTCTTTTGCATAAAGAAAAGTGTAGTCCTGTAGCAGTTCAGTTGCTTATTGTGTGTCTTGTAACAGTTAGGAATGTACATACATAAATAAGTATGTTATGCAACTCTTACATAAGAATGGGATATAGTGATGTCCCACAATCTCAGGACATTTGCCATTTGTGATACATTATGTCAGGACACAACTGCCCAAGGAGGGACTGTCCCTTGCAAAGTGGCACAGGTGGTAACCCTACCCCAGGTCTGCCATAGGGGTTGCAAACACAGAACAATGCCACCACCCACGCTGATGCTGGCAGTGGATATCTAACAATGAAGTGCCACAGCAGGGGATAGGACATTTATGTATAGTGTCACAGCACACATGTGCATGGGCATATACCGTCGATGTCATATGGAATGTGCGCACGACGTGCACCTATCCCACGCAGTAGGGGCGACTATGTCAATTATGTGTAATGCAAAGCTGTCATGATGGATATGTTCACAAATCATAGACAGTATCACAGGCATAGCATGCATGATGGAGCGATGGCCTAATGTTATATACATACACAAGATATGTATGGCCTGCACATATGGGACAATGTAGTAGCAGAATAGGTACCCGAAATGGAGGTAACAGCAAGTGACCATGTCCAAACGTTCCATAGCAGGTGCAATGTGTGCCACAATGATGTCCAGCAGGGCCGTGTGTAAACACATGTGCAATGTACACAGTACTGACACCCCCCCCCATGGTAGTGTCCACTGAACGGCAGAACTGGATGTCAACTGTCATGTCTATACAGTACGTCCGCTGTGGTGGTACCATGGGTCTGTGTCACCCTACCAGCAAGGCAGCTATCACATGACTAGTGACACAGTGTGCCCTGTGGGATGTGCACAGGACCTATGTCCCACAGCATGGTGTGTGTCCAGTCTGTGGATGTCACACAGACGCCCGGGCTGAGCAATGTGGCATGTGTGCACACATGCAGGACTGCTCCTCCCCCCCTGCCCACTGCAAACGCCATGTAGGAGTACTACATGCATCAGTACTGCGGAGAACATGGCCCATGGCAGAGTACATTACACCCCTGTGTTAGTGGCATGCAGGTGAGCACAGATGTGTTACATGACTGTCATCTGCATATGTAAACTGTCTGAGCCGGGTAGAGAGCACAGCATGACTACACTGAGACATGTAACGTTGTATCCATTGTGTAAGGTACACCACACATGTGTTATCGTAACACGGCCTGTGTGTACATGTGTGTATGGCACAGGTACAAGGGCACCCAAGGTATCAGCTAGACATACGGTCCAGAAATGTGTAGTCCTGCACATGTGTACCCACGCCATGGTGTAATATGGCAACCACAGCACCATGTGGGCCATGTGTGTACATCAACCATGTACAACGTGATATGCCTGTATAGGGACAGTATCCATGTGATACACACCGCATGACTGTCAGTATGCAAAGGTGATGTGTATGCACTATGTGTGATGTAACTGATGCAATGATATCTACATGATATATCTGCCACACTGACACCTGTATGGGTGTCAGCAACATGAGTAGGATGAGCTAGAATGCTGCCAGGTATGTAGAAGTGGTATATGTAGGCATGTACAGTACTGTGTGACAGCAGGTAGTGTACATATGCAAATACTGAGCTTGAGGGGCCACATGTCTGAGGAACATGCAATGCCACACGTCCCTGAAATGTTGTAGTTAGCATGATATGCCTGCACCACTGTGTGAACTGTACAGAAGGCACATGGCGTAACATGCCGATACATAGGGTATGATGTGATGCTGGATGTGTACACCGTCAATAGCATAAAGTGGAATGGTGCTGAAGGGCAAAGAGCGGATCATGTCTGATGTGATACCCTCTGTACCACCCCAACCACCCATGCAATAATATGACAGGTGGCCAGCATGGGATGTGGTGTGCTGTGGCGCACAGAAGCCCAACAAGGGTGCCAGGAAAGGCATGCAGGTAGTCAATGAGTGTGTGAAGCATGTATGTCAAGATGTGGCCCAGTGCCATACTGAATGGCCCAGTCATGGGTGTAGAGATGCAGCCCCATACGTGCAATGCAGTACCATCCATGTGTAGTGTGATAGATGTGGTGGTGTGGTGGTCAGGGTGCACAACGTACATGAATGGGCTAGCAGTCACTGACGTGTGCTGCTCCAGAGACATGTAACAGCCAGGTTGGCGGGATACAACAACTACGGCGGTTGGAGGTGACATTGGGACTGTGTTCCCAGACATAACATGTGCATGGCAGTACTATGTATGTGTCCACAGGGTTAATACAATGTCCAGCCAAGGATTGGAACCCTGTAGTGAGTGAGAGTGTGTATTGTTGGTAGGTACCCCATTGGCAGGCAGGATGCCAGCAACATCTGTGTCGACAATGCCTGCATGACCGTGGTATGCTGCATTGAATGTGGATGTAGTCAAACAGCAGAGACATACCACCACACTGCGTGAGGGCCCACACTGCAATGTCTGGCAGTCATGTGTAGGTAGCTAGCTGTGGAGTATGTCATGCACCAGCAGGACACACCATGACTGTCAAGTGACACACAACACACAGGTGAACATAACTACCGTGCAACAGCCTGCACATGTGCCCATACAGCACGTGTGCATGGAACAGGAATACCACTGTGTCATCTGTGAAAAGGCCAGCACCACCATGTCTCAGTGTGGAATAGCATGGTCCCTACCAGTGTGTAAATGTAGCAGAAGTGCACTGTGATCACTGTTGGCATAGGCACATAGACTGTCCATCGGACGGGTGCCATGCCCTCAACTACCTCTGTCAGTGGATGTCAGTAATACCGGCTGTAGTGTGTATGTACCATGCATTTCTTTTTT
>NC_056739.1:475690937-475848437 GCF_019279795.1 Protopterus annectens
AAATCTCAAAAGTGGCTCCCTTCTTCTCTCAGCGTTTTTTCCTCTTGGAGGGTGCTTCACCAACAGCCAACAAGCCTGAAAAGACGCTCAAACCATGAGGCAACTAGATTTTAAGAGAGGAAGATGAAGGAGTTATGGAAATGACCCCTAGTGGCCAATAAAACTACAGTTTCAAGTCAGTAACCACCTCTCCGGGGGGCAGGGAAGCTGCTCAATGTTAGTCACTGCCACTGATGAACACAGAGACCCTCCTTCAGCCCAAGCAAAAATGGCCTCACAGAAACTTTCAAACAGTTCAGGAACAGCAAGCCTGTAACTGAACTTTTTAACTCTCAGAAAAGTGGGAAAAAGCAAGATTTTTTTTGTTTTTGTTTTTTACAGAGATAGCAGAGGTTCACAAGTAATATCAAGTTATAACAGTGCAGTAAATGACCCCACACAAGAGTGCTAGGTCAAGGACAGAAAATATGCAAGTTTTAAGAAAAACGATTTAAAATTAAGTGCAAACAGGAAATTCAGCAAACAGCTTTTGGTTGTGCTCTAAATACAGCTACTAATACAGAAATCAAGTTTAACAAGCCAGAAAATGCTCAAGCTAGGCAGCTATGCAGAAAAACTTAGCAAATAAACAGAGAAAAAATACTTAAAATCTCAAAAGTGGCTCCCTTCTTCTCTCAGCATTTTTTCCTCTTGGAGGGTGCTTCACCAACAGCCAACAAGCCTGAAAAGACGCTCAAACCACGAGGCAACTAGGTTTTAAGAGAGGAAGATGAAGGAGTTATGGAAATGACCCCTAGTGGCCAATAAAACTACAGTTTCAAGTCAGTAACCACCTCTCCGGGGGGCAGGGAAGCTGCTCAATGTTAGTCACTGCCACTCCCACAAATTCACTTTTGTCTTTATAGTTTGCTCCTTCCCTTTTGTAAAGATCCCAATTCCATTTCTTTTATCTCCTTTATGATATTCGGTACTTAAATTAAAGTTAGCTTCAATTCTGATTAACATTTTCTAGTAATCATTTTTTAGTCAATAACATTAAATTTAATAAGGTCATACTGTGTCTGGGCAACTCAGATCCTATATCCTAGTTGAAAAGAATCATTTCCTTAGTTATAAAAATACCTATGAAAACTCTTACATGCAAAAAGTCTAAACTTTCTGGACTTTGTTGCATATGTGAGAGATATGCATGGTATCATATTTAAGTTGCTATATTTTATACCCTTCTAATCTCTGAAAGTCTTTTTTTCATATGTTCTGTGATTTTTTTTGAGACATGGTCTTATGGCCCATGTTTACCATCAATATGAAAGCATGTTTTTTTCATCTCTTGTTAAAGAAATTGAAAAGGATAGACTCCATATAACGACTCTTTTGTACCCAGCTATTAACCATGCTTTCGTATGTGTGGAGTACAATTTGCTATTCTTTGACTCATGCTTAGTGTTTTATGAATGCTGCCATTTTAGAATCCATTCTAGTGTTAATTCATTGGTTTAATAACCTTCTCCATGGTACCATGTCAAATTCAAAAATATATTTACATAATTACACCCACAAACCCCCTTGTGATGTTTTACCTCAAAAATGGTATAGAAAGTTCATGAAGAAGTGTTCTCAGGTCACTATTATTAATTCTGTATCCTCCCTGTGTTTTTCTTGGATTCAGTTTGCATAGTCATTTTTCAATATAATCTAATATGGTTTCAGTATCTGAGATTACCTGGATGTCACTAGGACAATTTATCAACCCCATTTGTGAAGCAAAACTGCTGTGTACAAGATTTTGTAAATTTATCTATAATTTGTTGTGCCTGAGAAAAAAAATTAGAATCTACACACAGTGTATCAATTTTTGTGTCTTCTCCTAAAAATCTAATGTATTTATAAAATGTTTTCCTATTATGATCAATATCTTTATTTATATCTTCTTCAATTTTGTCTTGATTTTGCATCACAGTATGTTTAATTTGTCTGTCCAGCTTGTTTATTTTAATTTTCACAATTGTAGTTCAACCTCTTTTCCATCTGAAAAGTAATTTATAGTAGAGCTGTTGGTCTAGATTACATCTGAATAGTGTAAGGGAAGTAGTTTGTTTTATTTAGAGAAGAAGATGTTTCCAAATAAGTGCTGCTCATTGAGATGCATTTCTATCCCATTTTATGTTTATTTTTCAAGTGTGATTCAGATCTCTTGAGCAGGTGTTAATGCTCCATTGCACTTATGAATGAGCAGTAGTTCTGACAGGACAGGGTTTGATGAGTCTCTGTATGGAGACAGAGATTACTTCTCTGTGGTCTGTATGGTACTGGTAAGAGAGACAAGCCTTTGATATGGTTCTCATAGTTTTTATGGTTTTGACCCTTGATTTTCATAATAAGATGTAAGACAGCATTGTGGGTATTAAGTTTATGTCAAATGTTTGTACAGGTACATAGCAAAGGGGTCATTATGCTCAGTGATTGGTCTTATGAGTGCAGAATTCAGTGGAACGATTACATCCCAGGACCTGAATTCCATACCCTTAGTAACATGCTGAACAATGGAGAAGCATTTTTTTACAGTAGTGGATACTTGCAGATGGAAGGAATGTTTGTTGTCTACATAGGCTCCCAGTTTCCTAATTACTGGATTAATTTTCACGACTGTGCTGTCAATATGAAAGTTATAAAGGGTGTAAATACAGGTAAAGTAATACTTTTTGCTGTAAATACAGGTAAAGTAATACTTACTTTTTGCTGTATTTGGATCTGTACAATTAGTATTCATTTTTCTGATTCCCGACTACTGATCTGCTTATTTGTTTATTTAACTGGTTGATTCTGTCATTCAGGAATTGTGTTTTTACTGACACTACTACTGCAGCTATGTTGCCTCTATGCTACTTAAGCAGCTGTTATAACTGCAATGTACATCTAATTGACCTAGTTTTGGAGTTAGAAACAGTGTTTACTGATTTAGCACTACAGTTGTCTCTGCTACTGCTTCAGCTGTGCTGTTGTGTTAATTTTCCTTTTTCTTGTATGCACAGGATAATTGGCTGATAAATGTATTGTGCATGATTTATTAACCTGTTTCCAAACTAAGTTATGGCACTGTGATGTGGTTACTGTTGAAGCACTCTCAAACTGTAGCAGTAGCATCTATTCTCCTGCTTTATCCACACAATCCTCATATTTGTATCTTTTACACACTCCTATCTCCTAATTACTTCCTTTGACCTGTCTTTGACTCCTACTAGCTTCATCCTCTCTATTTTTTTCTCTCTCTTCAGAGCACACTCAAGCAAATCTGCAGTCTGCGGCTACCACTCCACCCATACAGTATAAGAAGGAATCAGTACTGCAAACTAAACAAGGATATACATTTTGAGCCTCAAGAGCAGGGTCAGTCCACCCAGGCATTCTACTTGTATGTTTTATGAGAGTAAAGCTATTACATTAGCAGCATTTCTTAGTAGTTCTCAGCTTGCTAATAAAACTGACTGTTGTAGCCTTGTGTCCTCCCCCCTGCTAGTACAGTAATCCTAACTGTCCAATAGACAGTATACATTTAATTCACATCCCTGTGACTAAATTAACCATCATGCAGCCCTCTCAGTGCTTTCTGCCTTAGTTTGTATCACTTGGAGGCCCACATGTTTATTTGCATCTCTATACATTCCCCTTCATTGCTAATGTATCTCCCTACTCTAATCTGTGCACAAACTGGTTACTAATCAGAAAGTCAGTGTGAAGACACACTCTCAACCTTAATAAACTTTGCTGTCTCTTCTCTCCTTCACTTTACAGGTAGTTTGAATTATTACTTACCCCCTCTGAGGCCTTTACTGATTTCCACTGATTGCCTCTCTGGTTTATTTGCATTCCACCTGGTTTACACCCCTTGTGCCATCTCCCTCCCCCAATACAAAGTCTATATTAGAATCCTGCTGAGCATGGAGCCATCTTTAAATTTCTAGTCTCCCATCAGGACACAAGTGCTCCTCAGCAATTACATTCTGCTTGCCAGTAAGCCATTAGACCTCAGGAATTTGTTTTAAAAGTGTTTAGATTTGTAAAGTAATACTTACTTTTTCTTTTGTCTTGGTTGGCACTGCTCCACTCCGTTCACCCTTGCTAATGCTGGGGCTCTCTCCGCCCCCCTGCCCTGCCCCCTATTCCCTCCTGCCCCCACTACCTCTACATTTATAGTAATCACAGCCACACCCACAGCTCACCCTCACATCACCTCCACCAATCACAGCGCCTCAAGTCATATCACATTATACCAAACCAACTTGCTCCACACAAAATACTCCCAATCACTCTGATTCCCACTTGGCATTTTTTACATCACCCACACTACTTCCCCATCCACATATAATGCAACCCTATAATTCCTATTCAGAGCCCCACCCCACCTAGAAACAACTTAAACTTTATAACCATGACTATCACGCAACTAAGTCTAGTCTGTCTTCTCATAATTCTTTACAACACCACAAGTTATCACTCCAGCAATATCCCTAAACTTAGTAGCACAACACCGCATTATGCACTCTCGTATACAGACACCACACATTATAATAATATCTGCTCACAGTTATTCAAGAACTACATAACAGACCAATTCAGGACTAACCACATATGCTCTCATTCCTACTCCAAAACAACACAATACTTTCTCACACTCCTCACCAAACTCCAACATCTGCATAACCATTTTAACTCCAGGCTCTCCATAAGTGGGGATATCCACCCCAACCCAGGCCCAAATCCATCCTGTCCAACTCAAACTGCTCCAACACAAATGTCTGAACATAACATCCCCACTTTCTTTATCCCTGGGCAAATCAACAACAGCAGCAAAACCAACCATCTTTTAATGCTAAATATTAATATTAGAATCATCAAAAATAAAATACCTGAACTCCAGGCCACAATAGCACACTACTCCCCAGACATAGTTGCTCTAACAGAAACCTGGCTAAATAAAAACATAGCTAACTCAGAAGTTCTCCCTACTGGCAACAATATCATTAGACAAGACAGATCACTTCGTAAAGGGGGTGGAACTGCCTTACTGTACAAGTCAAACTTAACTGTCCCATCAGTTACCAAACTCCTACCCCTCCCCCAATAATTGGGACATACTTATCTCACAACTTCAACTTCACCCTAAAATGGTCATCACCACAATTGTGATCTATATTCCCCCTGGTAATACACCTGCTAGCCTTGAAGACTTCTTATCCTGGTGTTCTTCCACATACTCACAAGAAATCCTTATTCTGGGGGACTTCAACCTAGATTGGTTCACCTGTATATCAGAACAACCAAGTAATCTAATAAATCTCCATGGCTACCAGCAGCTAGTCCAAATTCCAACTAGATGTGATAAAAATCTAAAAGGGAATCCTTCCTTGACTGGGTCCTAACTAACAACCCCACATTGTACCCTCACACAGGCAGTGTCCCAGACACCTTAAGTGACCACAACATAATATATTTTATATGTAGTAGAACAAGCCTATGCAAAACCACTAACTATATATCCACTAGAAACAGAAAAAAATTCTCTCCTGAGGTCCTCAACACTTTACTCTGTAACTGTGACTGGACCCCCCCCCTAAAAACCCTCCCACTTGACCAGGCTGTAGCATATTTCAACAAAACATTTCTACAACACCTAGACACTGCCACTCCATTGCGCAAAATCAAGGTTAGAACCTCTACAAACCCCTGGCTCAGTAAAGAAACCAAACAAATTCTCAAGTCCAAAGACACTGCCTGGCTTTACTATCAAAAAAACAAAGAAACACAAAGCCTAACTAAGTACCAAGAGCTGTGCATCCGTGCAAAAAATGCATTAGGCTGGACAAAAAAATCCTACTACACAACATTACAAACTAAATACCAACACAACCTGCAAAAATTTTGGAAAAATGTAAACCAGCTACTAAAATCCACCCAAAAGGCTACCCCCAAACCAACCACCCCTGACACTAAAGTTCCCATCGAAACACAATTCAACTCCCACTTTGTGAACTCAATTCTATCCTTAGTATCACAGGACAGTTCCTTCCTCACTATCCCCCCCCCAACACAAATAACACTAATGCAAGCTTTACCCTCAAAACAGTTTCCACCACTTCAATCAAAAGCATGCTCTCCAAACTAAAAACCTCATCAACAGCAGCCGACCTACTCCCCAGCTATTTCTTGATACTCACAGCAGGTGCTATTGCTATCCCAGTCTCCACTCTCATAAACAGATCAATTGTTGAAAACTATGTGCCCAAACTCTGGAAAATATCCTATGTTACACCCATACATAAAGGCAGGACCACCACTGAACTTAATAACTACAGACCCATTGCTTTACTCTCCCCCCGGCCAAAATCCCAGAAAAATGCATCCATACCCAGATGCTAAACTATCTTCTAGACAGCAACATCCTGTCACTTACTCAGCATGGTTTCAGACCTGCCCATAGTACCACTACAGCCCTCCTCTGCTTCACAGACCCAGTAAGGTGTCTCAAAAATGAAGGCTTACAAGTGTCAACACTTTTTTTGGATATGTCCAAAGCATTTGACACAGTCTCACACCAAATCCTGCTAAACAAACTAAACCAATATCATCTATCAAATTCCACTCTTACCTGGATCCAAAGCTACTTAACTGACAGGTACCAAGCTGTGAAATGGGAAAATTCTCTCTCTCCTCAGCTGCCCATAACTATAGGAGTCCCACAGGGTTTTATCTTAGGACCACTACTATTCACAGTCTTCACAAATGACCTCCATTCCTCCACACAGCATGCATCTATAATTCAGTATGCAAATGACACTACCTTAATCTGTGCTGCACAAAACATTCCCACCCTCCTGCAAACAACTCAACTAGCATTCTCTGATGTTGAAAACTACCTTACCAAAGCCCAACTTATCCTCAATCCAAAGAAAATTCAGCTTATGATTATAACCAGTTCTAACAAAAACACTAACAGTCAATTCACTATCTACTCCACTCATGCTACTCCAATTGCTCCAGTAGCACAGGCTAAGCTATTGGGAATAACCATAGACTCCCACCTATAATTTGATAGTCATCTCAACTTAACTATTAAAAAAGTTCATGTCAAACTGGGGTCGCTCTACTGTATCAAACCATTTCTTACCAACAACACAAGATCAGCCATTGCTCGCTCCCAACTTATATCCACCCTACTCTATGCATCTCCCATTCTGACTAATCTCAACAAAACTGAACTAAGCAAAATGGAAGCCTGCTATAACAGAATTGCCTGCTTTGCTGCAAGTTGCTCATATAGAACTCATCACTGTACTGCTTTGAGACAGCTCCACTGGCTTGAACTGCCCAACCTCCTAACCTACAATCAGCTCTGCCTCTGTCATTTTATCTATTACCTCCCCAATAAGTGTCCTGCCCTCAAAAACCTAGTACAACATCACTCAGCCAAAAGGCCTCTTAGATCACCAAGCAAACTACTACTAGAAGTCACCAACAGCTACAATAGCTTTGGAGATGCACTATATAGTAGTTCAGTGGCTAAAAAATGGAACTCTGTCCCTACAAGCATTCAAAACACATCATCCAAAGCCTCCTTTAAAGACCTCATCAGGCAACATCTCAAGGAAAGTTGGCAGTGCCATGATTGCTCCCCAGGCTAGTGAAAGCAGATAACACATATATACAAAATCTAGAGCACTTGATAATAGTTTTCAGTCTTACTCACAAACACTGGCTAATCTACAATGTATGTACTGTACCTGTGTACTATGTATATATTCTACCTATGTTTCAAATTTCAGCTGTACACCACAAATCTATTAATTACCTTTATTTTTTAAATTAATATTTTTTTGTTTGTTTTCTCCACTGTAACTGTTTATGTGCCGCATACCACTGTAAAACATGTCTCTTGTAATTTGTGTGTATACTGATCATATCTAAATAACTAAATGTGTCTGTAATTTTTCTTTGTGGAGCTTTTCTCCCCGGGCCTCTGCTGAAAAAGGGCCTTTTCGGCTAAGTCAGACACCCCCTTTAACAAATGTAAAATAAAATAAATAAAATAAAGGACTTCTTGTTTACTGAAGGATACTATTATTAATTTCTTTGCATTTTGGTTGTGACACCAGCTATTGGTTTGGGAATAGATCTCTTGTAGGATCTTGATGCCTTATGGGGAATCTATGATGACACCAAATTTACATTTATCTGCAAACTTGGTCACCATAAACCCTCAGCAGTAGCATTGAACTTCTAGAAGTAAATGTCAAAGAGGAGAGTTCCAAGGACTGAACCCCGGGCTACACTGTTAGTGACAGGTCTTTGGAAAGAAGTAGAGTAGCTGACGTTTATTCCCTGGCTTCTTTGGCTTCTATTTGTGAGACAACATGCTATCCGATAGTTTATCTATAATACTTGAGTGTCAGATGGTGTTGAATGCCTTTACAAGGTCAAGATATGTCATATGCATTGATTCACCTTCATCCATTACTTCAGTAACCTTCTCAAAAAAAGTCAACCAAGTTACGTAGGCAGGATTTGCCTTTGACAAATCAAAACTGGCTTGTGTAGATAGTTTGTACGTTACCAATGCAATTATTTATTCATTCCATAATGATCATTCCCATAGCCTCACAGATCAGGCTGCTCAGGTTTATGGGTCTATAATTTCCTAAGTTCCTTGATGCCAAACCTTTGTGCAAGGGGGTAATAGCTGCTGTCCTCGATTTATCTGGCAAAAAGCCTGTTTGGAGGCTGACATTGAATAGCTTCTGTTGGGGTACTGACAAGTCCTCTTTCATGTAGGCCAGTAAGCAGCCTTGTATTTTTCCTGACCTCACTGAAGCAGGGTTCTTGACTTTGGATGGTGCCTTAAGGACTTGGGAGATTTGAGTTGAGGGTGTAAATACAGGTAAGAATTCTGAAACAGTAAGATGGGAACGGGGGGGAGTTAAAGCTAAATGTATCTCTCGGTCTAAGAATGTTATATAATTTGCTATTAGCTCTGCACAGTGCTGGGAATTGTTTCTAGGGTTTCCAATATAACAAAAGAAGGTTTTGTGTTTGTCCTGTTCCTGGGTGGCAGTTTTTACCTTATATCTGGCTTTGTTTGTTTTGATCAGGGTTTGGGTTTCCATGTTAGGTTTAGCAAGGGGTTTTTTGCATCCTGTGGGCTACATTTATTTTTACGTGCAATGATTTTTTTTCTTTTATTATATTATAGAGCCTGTTTGTATCTGGGTTCCACCATAGGGGTTTATTTTTGAATTTGTCATTTCATTTATTCTAGAGGGAAACACATGCCTCTAAGCAGATATTCATACGTGTATAGAATCTGGCAGTAAAGGATTCTGTATAAGCAGTGAGGTCATCAAGTTGGATGATGATGCTAAATTTAGCCAGGCCACCACTCAGTTTCAGTAGATTACTCATGGCATAATCAGTAAATAATGAGGTATTGGAGAATGCATCTAGCTTATGTTTTAAGGTAAATATGACTGATTTTTGGTCCCATTTGACCTGAAATGGAATTACAATTGGTTGGGAGCAGAACTCATGCAATTTGGTGAGAATCAAGTCCAAGATTTATTGCCCCCGGTTCAGGTGTGGGCTGGCTGGTCCATACAGCTTGTATTTATAAAGTCCAGAAATCTCTGGGCATGCATTTAAGAGGCTCAATGTGAGTACAAGTTAATGGAGGGGTAGTTGAAGTTCCCTGGAAAATCTTGCTTTACTTAATTTATAGGGACACTTAACTAATTAGGTAGGAGTGATGGGCCATGGTGGACATGGACGGGGTCCTATAGTTATTTGTGATGTAATAAGGAGTCTTGTTAATGGTAAGCTGGACATGATGGAGCTTCAGATTTTCTGGTCTAACTAGTATTTAGGTGTAGTTTTTAGAGCTATGGAGACACCACTATCTTTAATGCCTTGACCTAGTGTGATGGGCCTTAAAGTGTTACAGACATTGAAAACTGAAACTCTGCAGTGATGGGGGTGCTCTCAGTGGTCTTGAATCAGGTTTCCATAATGAGGTATATATATATATATATATATATATATATATATATATATATATATATATATTTATATATCTGTGTTTTCCAGGGTAAAGAGTGCTTGTGAGGAGTGGTGTTTTTTGTTAAGGCTCCTAGTAGTGAGTTGCAATACCTTCATGTTTTCCCAATTCTGTTTTGTTATGTTGGAAGCTTTTAAGGACTAACATTGCCTAAAAAAGGCAATGAGGTGGACAAAGTTTTAGACAATATACAAAATCCTTGGAAGGAATACATGCAGGACATCCTTGGCAATGCAGTTATAACTGTCTGCATCTCCTCCTAGGCTGATAAATATATTGGACATCTTTTGAATGACTGAAGCTAAACCAATTGTTGAAGTCAATAATCTTTTGTTTGTATTGTGGCATCATTTTTAGTGATGGCAAAATGCTCGGTTCATACCTGCCTGGGACACATATTCCAAGAGCTCCATCATGTGTTTCTTCATATGGTCCAAGGGATACATCAGATCATTTACACCTATGTGTACAGTGGCTGTATCATGTGTACTTGTGCTGCGAGGATTTGGGTAGCTTCATGATGCAGAGAATCTTTTCACCTAATAGGTAACTGACCGTGACCTTCACCTTGCACAGTTTCAGTAAAAAAAAAAATCACATCATACTGTTTGTAAGGGGATGGCATTCCACTTAACTCACTCTAAGAACTAAATGTGGGTACTTTTTCCTTATGAGTTAGCATAATGGTTTAAATACTTATCTCACAAACAGAAAATACAGGGGTTTGATTTTCACTTTGAAGTTGGATGGTTTGACATAACGGTTAAGGTATTTACCTTACAAACACAAGGTACAGCATTTGAGTCACACCTTTGCGTGGAACTGGCTAGGCTTAAAATGATCCACAAGAGCAGTTAGCCTACTATTCACCTATGAAACTATAAGGAGACTACCAGACCCTTTATACATGACATTAGGGAAAATATAATAATAGATAACTTGCACCAAGTAGCGTCTTGCAAGCCCACATTTGCCATATTTGCAAAGTACAATTATGCATTGTGTAGCTTTTTTTTCAACATTACCATTTTACATTCTCTGCATGAAATCAAAATAATTTGTTATTTAAGACATCGCCCAAAATGTATCTGTTTGGGGCCCGTTCCTCTTTTGCCAGTTTCACAGATCTCCTTTTATGTTTATGTTTTCCTTGTCTTTATTCTGCTCTTCCACCTTTTCAGTGGGCACTATGCCATCCTCTTTATTTCCTCTTGATGTCCTACCTATGCTTCTTGTTTTGCCTTTCCTAAACATGCTATAACTCCTCTCCCCATCTCATTTCAGTTTATAAATACAGTCATCATAACTGGCCTTTCCGCACCCTAATTTAACAGTGTGGTCCCAGTAGGATTGAGAGGAAGTCTGTCCTTGATGCACAGCTTCTTATTTCAACAGGATTTCCCCAGTCACCCTCTATTGCTGTCCCCTGTTTCATACTCTTCTCCTTGAATCAGCAGTTGCTCAATCAAAATTGTCTATCTCTTTATCTGCTATCACAAACATGAAATATGTCTTTTGTTTTTAGTAGATGCACAAATCCTTATGTACACTGCTTGTGTGAGGCTTTGTCCACCCCGTTTGTTTACTTCTATAGACTAACACCTTCTCACCATGCTACGCTAACTTTTACAGACTAACTGTCTATGGCCATGAAAATACAGCCATGGAAAAAATAAAATATGAAAAAGGAGGGTAGAATGAAGGAGAAATAACATTCTTATTGTCTCATGTAATCAAAGGGAAACCCTCGCAGGTAATAATAAAACCAATAAGTTCTAACTGACTGACCTGGTGTTAATAATACGATAGACTTCATATTTAGTGAAGCCATGCAAAATCCCCTGTAAAGTGACATTTCCTACTTGGTATTGTTTATTGTCTGTTCTACAGGTCTTTCTGACAAGTGATTAATTCCCACATGAGGCACTGTATGTGGGTGTTTTATTTTGTGACAAACATGGTTAATGGCACTTTGGTCCTAGTGAGTGTTAGCGGTAGAACCATTCAGAAAGGTCTTTCTGCCTCATCCCCCACCAGGTAGCCCTATGGAACAGTGACCGGGCTTTCTGCCTTTCCATATAGGTCATGTTTTGGAGGCCCTGAATTGTCTTGGTTAGAAAACTCTGTGGTCTCTCCAGCTGCTGCAGGTGTCTGGTGAGGTACATGCAAAAGGGAGCATTCTACTCTATTAGGGGTCTGATGAGGGTCGAATACAGAAGAGTTATAACATCCTTAGTCTTGGATGCAATGTCCTTACTTATGTGTGCAATGTAGAAGGCTTTCCTTACCACTGTGGAAACGTGGTGATCGAAGTTTAGATTGCTATCAACCTGTGTTCCCAAATCTCACACCACTGGATTTGATCTTAGTGGGGTGCTGTCAATATTGTAATTTGCAGGGACTTCCTCTTTGCCAGTGGGGTAGTTATGCACTACTTTGCATTTAGTTTTAGTCTGTGGCTTTAGCACCAATCATTTGTCTGTGTTAGCCCCTTTTGTAATATGTTAACTTCATTTGGGGACATAGTGAATGCACCCAGTTTCAATCATCACCAACCTTGGTAAACCACAGGCCATCTACTTTCTCCTGGACCTCTGATGAATAGAATCCAAGCATAGAGAGTCCACCACAGATCCTTAAGGTACACCACTAGTAACTGGCCTATTGATAGAGGTTGGAATCCCCAACTTTTACAGCATGCATTTTGTCAGTGAGCTATTTGGCTATTCATCTAGAGAAATATTGGTTATTCCCCAGCTAGGTAGAGTTTCTCAATGATACTTGAGTTGGGGATTACATCAAAAGCTTTGGCTAAGTCAAGATAGGCAGTATGTACTGTTCTGCCTTCATCCAGGGCTTCGGTGACATTCTTGAAGAAGACCACTGGGTTCAATAAACATGATATACCCTTAGCAAAGCCAAACTGTTTTGGGTCAAGAGTTTGAAAGTCACCTGTATCCTTGTTCATAAGTTCTATGATGATTCTTTCCATGGCCTTGCAGATAAGGGTGGTTAGGCTTATGGGTCTATAGTTCCCAGGGTCGGTCAATGGACCCCCTTTGTGCAAAGGGATTACTGTTGCTGTTCTCCACTCTGCTGGAATAAATCCAGTGCTCAGGCTGAGGTTAAAGAGAGTGTCAAGTGGTTCCACTAGGTCTTGTTTTAGATTGTTTAGTAAGCAGACTGGGAAGTTATCTAGTCCTATAGTGGCTGTGTTTTTGGACTTAGAGAGTGCGGATATGACCTGCTCTTTGGAGGCACTAGGTAAAAGACTGGTGCTAGGTATGCTTTGGGGTATGGCTGGTGGGGACAGAGTGGTGAAATTTGAACCAAATCTGTCAGCTAGCAGGTTGGCAGTTTCTTTAGGTTCAGTAGGAGAGGTATAAAAAACAAAAGTCCAGCGGACCAGCAATGAACGCTCCAGAGGAACAACACTTCCAACAAAATGTATAAAAAAATCCAAAGCGAACTCCAAGGCTAAAGATGCACAAACTTGAAACTATGAGAGAAGCTACATGCCCCCATCACAATGGCAGGGGATTTTTTCTAGTAGGCATTGTAAGGCTTGCAAATATATTTATAGTGGCAGTCTATTCAGACACCCTACAATAGGTTTTTCTATTGAGACATCATTGTAAGCGGATTGTGCTACTAAGAACCTGTTTTATTTTGCTTTACATGAGAAGTGCTTCAGATTTTATGTAGGGAAGACAAATAAGACTTTTAGGGAAAGAATTTTATAATATGTTAATGATGTGAGACAAAAAAAGAATGAGAAGTGCTCTAGCAGTACATGCAACAGACCTTGGAATTGGTCATGATTTTAAGTTTTTAGTTTTGGAGGTTTTAGAATGTAACAAGTGGGGGGTTTTCTTTTTCTTCTTCTTTCGGCTGCTTCCATTAGGGGTCACCACAGCAGATCAACTGTTTCCATTTCTTCCTGTCCTCTGCATCTTGCTCTGTCACACCAACCACCTGCATGTTCTCTTTCACCACATCCATAAACCTTATCTTAGGCCTTCCTCTTTTCCTGTTACCTGGCAGCTTCATTCTTAGCATCTTTTTCCCAATATACTCTGCATGCCTCCTCAGCAAATGTCCAAACCAACATACTCTTGCCTGTCTGGCTTTGTCTCCAAACCTTCCAACCTGGGCTGACCCTCTAATATACTTATTCCTAATCCTGTCCATCCTCGTCACACCCAATGCAAATCTTAGCATTTTCAACTCTGCCACGTCAAGCTTTGACTCCTGCCTTTTTGTCAGTGCCACCGTCTCCAACCCATATAACATAGCTGGTCTCCCTACCCTCTTGTAGACCTTCCTTTTCACTCTTACTGGTACTCGTCTGTCACAAATCACTCCTGACACTCTCCTTCACCCACTCCATCCTGCATGTTGTCTCTTTTTTACCTCTCTTCCACACTCACTGTTACTCTGAACTATTGATCCCAAGTATTTAAACTCATCCACCTTCACCACCTTCGCCACCTCTACTCCCTGCATCCTCACCATTCCTCTATCCTCCCTCTCATTCACACACATATATTCTGTCTTAGTCCGGCTGACCTTTATTTCTCTTCTTTCTAGAGCATATCTCCAACTCTCCAGGGTCTCCTCCACTTGTTCCCTACTCTCACTACAGATAACAATGTCATCTGCAAACATCATAGTCCACGGGGACTCCTGTCTGATCTCGTCTGTCAACCTGTCCATCACCATTGCAAATAAGAAAGGGCACAGACCTGATCCTTGATGTAATTCCACCTCCACCTTAAACGCATCCGCCACTCCCACCGCAGACCTCACCACTGTCACACTACCCTCATACATATCCTGCACCACTCTTACATACTTCTCTGGCACTCCCGACTTCCTCATACAATACCACAACTCCTCTCTAGGCACCCTGTCATATGCTTTCTCTAAATCCACAAAGACACAATTCAACTCCTTCTGACCTTCTCTGTACTTCTCCAGCAACACTCTCAGAGCAAACATTGCATCTGTAGTGCTCTTTTCCGGCATGAAACCATACTGCTGATCACTAATCATTACATCCCCTCTTAACCTAGCTTCCACTACTCTTTCCCATAACTTCATGCTGTGACTAATCAGTTTAATCCCTCTGTAGTTACTACAGCTCTGCACATCACCCTTATTCTTAAAAATTGGTACCAAAACACTTTTTCTCCATTCCTCAGGCATCCTCTCACTTTCCAAGATTTCATTAAACAATCTAGTTAAAAACTCCACTGCCATTTCACCTAAACACCTCCACGCTTCCACAGGTATGTCATCTGGACCAATAGCCTTTCCTTTCTTCATCCTCTTCATAGCTATCCTTACTTTCTCCTTGCTAATCCACTGCACTTCATGATTCACTATCCGCACATCATCCAACCTTCTCTCCCTCTCATTCCCTTCATTCAGCAGCCTCTCAAAGTACTCTTTACATCTGCTCAACACACTGTCCTCACTTGTGAGTACGTTTCCCTCATTATCCTTTATCACCTGCTGTGCATCTTTACTAGCTTGGTCCCTCTGTCTAGCCAATCGGTACAGGTCCTTTTCTCCCTCCTTAGTGTCCAACCTTTTATACAACTCTTCATACGCCTTATCCTTAGCCTTCACCACCTTTCTCTTTGCCATGCACCTCATCTCCTTATACTCTTGTCTACTTTCTTCATCTCTCTGATAATCCCACTTCTTCTTCGCCAACCTCTTTCTCGTGGAGGGTTATTTTAAGAATTTCACAGAAAAAAGGGAACAAGAATGGATAGTGCACTTGAATGCAGACAAGCCTCCTGGCTTGAATGAGAGTATTAGTTTAAAACCTGTACTTAAAACATGTCCACTTTTACACTAATGGATGCATCTGTCTGAGTGTTTATAAATAGGTTGTGAAATGTTACGATGAAATGCGCACTTTTTCTATTTTTTACATAATTTAAATAGATATTTTGTCAAAATTTAAAGTTGGACATGTTTTATTTAAGTTATGACTTTAATTGATTAATTGGTAAGTGAATTATATATAATTGGATTCAGATGTAGTGTGTTATTAAGTCTGAAGAACCAGGCTGATAACTGCGAAAGCACTCACCTCCTTGTTTATTTTATTTTATTTGTTTTGTGATATTAAAGATTGTGTACCCCCAGCCTTGGAGTTTGCTTTGGATTTTTTTATACATTTTGTCAGTATGAGAGGTAACATCAACTATAAGTTCAGCACATAGTTGGGCATTCCCTTTTAGATTTCAGATGTAGCTATAGAATGCCTTATGAATATTCTTAGCTAGGGATACTAATTTAGCTTTGTAACTAGCTTTAGAGGACTTTACAAGATATATGATTTGCTTGTTCAAGCTGTGGAGAGTATTCTTCTTCTTCTGCTGGTTAAGTTGCCTCTTGTTCTTAGACCTCAGTTTGTTTGTTTTGTTATATAACCTATTTATACTTGAGGTCCACCAGGATGGCCTGTTTTTTTGGGAGGACCTTGTTTTGATCTGGTCAGGTACAGTTGTTTAGGTTGTTATGCAGGGCATTTGTGTAATACTATGCATAGGTGTCATTGTTGGCTGTGTTAGCAGGGGGCTTGAAACTTTTTTATACCATTGTCTGGTATGCTATAGTTTGTTTTGGAGAACATTTTCAGTTTTTTTGCTCCTGTGGGGGTGTCAGGTCTGATTGTGACTTTGAATGAGACAGATTTAAGGTCTGACCTTACCAGGGAGGGCAACACACAGGGGGTACTGCAGTCACCCCCCCATGTTGGTGAGTACTAAGTCTAGAACATTTCAGCCCCTTGTGGGGGTGCAGGCAGCTGTTCTAGGGCATTTGTATTGACAATGTCAACAAATCTCAGGGTGAGCATGTTTGTGCTTGTGTATGTCACCCAGCTGATGGAAGGATACTTGAAACCTCCCATGACCAAAGTGTTTGGCATTATAGTGAGTAACTCTAGTAAATTCAGATAGGTGGTGTGTTTCTCTTGGTTCATGGTGGGGGATGTGCAGTTAGCAATGATTTGGTAGGGTGTTTTACCTATAGTCAGTTGGACCTGGAGTAGCTCAAGGGACTCATACTTTTTAACCAGTCTTGAGGAGTATTTGGCTTTAATGAAGATGGATACAGCTCCACCTTTAGTTCTTTCATGCTCATTTTGGGGTCTGAACATGTGGAAGGCATTGTAGCCTTGCACAGCCAGGGTGCTCTCCGCAGCCATAAACCATGGCTCAGTGACTGCACATATGTCATTATCTTCCAAAGTGAGAAGTGCTTCCAGGGAGTGCCGTTTTCTGTTTAAGCTCATAGCATTAATCAGCATAATGCTGAGTTTGTCTCAAGTGGATTTTTTACATTGGAAATTTTATTGTTTTGACATTGCCTAAAAAAGCACTATGGGGGAGGCAAGTACCTTTGCCAGTATCTGAAAGTCTAAAGAAGACCTGTGAGGACCATCTTTGGAAAAGCAGTTTGGTCTGTCAACCATGTGTTCCCTGGCTGACAGATACTAGATTCTCTGGATTGACACCATAAGCTAAGCCAATTGTTGAAGTCAATAATTTTTTGCCTATATTATGGCATCATCTTGGGTAACAGTAGAATGCTGTTTAGGGCTAGGAACATGCCTGCCTGGGACACATAATCTGAGAGTTCAGTCATGTCTCTCTTCATATAGTCTAGAGATGTATGTCTCTAGTCATTCACCTCAACATGTACTATGACAGAGTCATAATAGTAATTGCTGTTGAATGACTTGAGTGTTTGCATGATTTTATGGATCCTGGCATCTGACAGGCAGGTGTCTGTGACCTTCTCCTTGTCCAGGTTGGTGAGGGGGACATCTGTGTGCCTCATTATGGAGTCACATATGACCATGACATTAGGTTTTGCGATGTTTTGCCTTACAGGCTTATTTGCTGAGACACTGGTGTGCATGTTGTTATGTGTACTAGATTCTATTTGTTTTGCAGTGTGTGCAAGTGGTTTGTACTTGGAAGGTCTCTGATATTTTGGTAGGCTTTTAGTGAATACCTCCGCATATGTGGGTTTATCTGTTGTGACCTTGTTTTGTGTGAGACGCGATGTGTGTGTGTGTGTGTGTGTGTGTGTGTGTGTGTGTGTGTGCTGCCAATCTGTTTGATGTCCAGTTTGTTGTTACATGAGAGAACTGATTTCAAATGCATAGTATAATTACATCTCTCACATATTGTATTTGTTTGTTTTAGGAGTAAGTGGTTGTCATTATACATGAGGCAATTACTACATTGCCTTAGGATGCCCATGTCAATCAGACTGGTCAGAGAAATGGTTGGAAACTGACTGTCCATTATGGCAGGTTTTTACCGTAACTAGTTTCACCAGATTTTACTAACTACTAATGGGAAAGCACATAATAAGCTTTCCTCCAGTAATCTGCAACTCAGATGAAGCTCAGACTACACACTCATGCCACAAGAGTGCAGGCAGGGCCTTCCTAATGTCAGATGGCTGGAATAGTGCTCAAGTGTAACAATACAGTCTAGATTCAGCAGATCTGAGTCTAGTCTATGATATGTGCTAGGTACTTAAAACAACAGAACAGCTTTTTAAAGTGAAGAAAAGTACAGTAAAAATAAGCAAAATGAGGCAGAAAAAGGATAAAATACAATCAGAAAAATGCAAAGGAAACTCACAAGGTACTTATTTTTTTTTCTATTTTAGTAGTGGATGCTTTGGATTTCAGCAGAATCTCTCCAGACCTCTAGCAAAAGTCACCAAACACTGAGCAGCTCAGGTTAAAAGACAGCAAATCTGTTAAACACTTTTAAGCTAAACTACCAATGGGAAAGCACACAATGAGCTTTCCTCCAGTAATCTCCAACTCAGATGAGGCTCAGAATACACACTTCTCCCACAAGGGTGCAGGAGGGCCATTGTAATGTAAGATGGCTGGAATAGTGCTCAAGTGTAACAATGCAGTATAGATTCAGCAGATCAGAATCTAGTCTATGATATGCACTAGCTACTTAAAGCAACAGAACAGCTTTTCTTTTTTAAAGTGCAGAAAAATAAAAGAAAAATCAACAACATGATAAAAGAGGCTAGGTATAAACTAATTTGTCAGTAGGTGGATAGCCATCTGGGTCACAGACAAGACCCAGTAAGTTAGAATTGGGGAGTCCACCTCTACAAAGAGGCCGGTCACAAGTGGAGTCCTTCAGGTATCAGTCCTTGGACTTCTCCTTTTTGACATTTACTTCTCTGGAGTTAAGGCCAATGTCAGTGGTCTCTGGCTGACTAGATTTGTAGACGATTGCAAATTAGGAACTGCCACTGAATCTCACACTGGCAAAAGTGTTCTCCAGGAGGGGCTGACACAAACAAACAACAGGTGTCAGAGCCATGAACTAAAACTAAATGTCAAGAAATGCATAATAGGATCCTTTGGGAAGTCATCCACCCCTGGTACCTATCATATTGACAACACACCCCTTAGAGTTGGCCCAGTAGTCAGGGACTTAGGGACACACATAGATAGTAATCTAGCCTTTGACCATCACGTGTCTTCAGTAGTGAGGAAATCATTCTATGTTGCACAACTTATAAACAAGAGTATGGCATCTAAGTCCAAGGAAGTCATTGTTCCACTGTATTCTGCATTCACCAGACTTGTCATTGAGTACAGTTCCTCCTTTGGTTTGTACTTAACCAGGCATATCCAACAACTGGAACGTCCACATAGGTTCCTCACTAAACTAATATGGGGTGCAAGTAAAATGGCTTATGCAGACTGCCTCAAGGCCCTATCCCTGTATTCTGTCTCCTACAGGCTTTTGAGGAGAGATGTATGCCTGACATACAGGGCATTGTCAGACCCCACTCTGATGGAACTCCTGCATATCCACAAAGCAAACAGCACCAGCATTACCCATTTTAAAGACTTAAACCTTGCTGTGATATAAATAGAACCTGCTGGACAGACACGTATGTATCCCAGAGACTACCCTTTCTATGGAACAGGCTCCCCATCCATGTGAAGCAGAGTTCCTCCCTAACCCAATTCAAGTGCAACCTGGACAAGTGGATGGGAAACAAGAAATTCATCACTAGTTTGACACCTATGTCTCTAATTGATGCAGGCAACCTGTAAATGGTTCATCTCCTAGGTCCCTGCTTGTAAATGCTTCATCTCCCAACCCCCTGCTTGCACTAATCAAGAATATCACAACTTGTCAGAGATATGGGATGCATGGCTAGGTTTAAAAAGGTCCTTGTGGTCATTAGACTAGTAAACACCTATGAAGCTATGAACCTGTAAATGACATGCAAAGTGCAAAGGAAACTGACAAGGTACATATTTTTTCAATTTTAGCAGTGGATGCTTTGGATTTCACCAGAATCTTTCTGGACCGCTGGCAAAATTCACCAAACATTAAGCAGCTCCAGTTAAAAGAGCGCATGCCTGCACAAATGTGAGACTTAAATGTAGGAGAAATGAAAGACCTTTAAGCTCAACTACCAATGGGAAAGCACACAGTAAGCTTTCCTCCAGTAACCTCCAATAAGCTCAACTACCAATGGGAAAGCACACAGTGAGCTTTCCTCCAGTAACCTCCAAATCAGATGAGGCTCAGACTATACATTTCTGCAACAAGGGTGCAGACAGCTGCCTCCTAATGTAAGATGGCTGGAACAGTGCTCAAGTGAAACAATACAGTCTAGTCTCAGTGGAGCTGAATCTAGTCTATGTTATGTACAAGATACTTAAAGTAATAGAACAGCTTTTTTTAAAGTGCAGAAAAGTACATGAAAAATCTGCAAAATGATAAAATACAGTCAGCAAAGTGCAAAGAAAACTCATAAGGTACTTATTTTTTTGATTTTAGCAGTGGATGCTTTGGATTTCAGCACAATCTCTCCAGACCTCTGGCAAAAGTCACCAAAATTTGAGCAGCTCAGGTTAAAAGAGGACAAACCCATGCAAACACAAGGCTTAAATAGAGGTGAAGTTAATCACCTTTAAATTAAACTACTAATAGGAAGCACACAGTGACCTTTCCTCGATAATCTCCAACTTGGATGAGGCTCAGACTATACACTTCTGCCACAAGGGTGCTGGCAGAGCCCTCCTAATATACAATGGCTGGAATAGTGCTCAAGTGTAACAATAGAGTCTAGATTCAGCAGATCTGAATCTAAGCTATGGTACTGTATCTACCAGCTACTTAAAACAACAGAACAGCTCTTTTCAAGTGCAGAAAAGTAAAAATTAGAAAAATGAAGCAACAAAATGATAAAATACAGTCAGCAAAGTGCAAAGGAGACTCAGAAGGTACTTTTTTTTTTATTTCAATCTATGCTTTAGATTTCAGCAGTATCTCTCCAGGTCTCTGGCAAAGGTCACTAAACATTGAACAGCTCCAGTTAAAAGGGTGCAAACCCATGCAAATGTGAGGCTTAGACACTTTTAAGCTAAACTACCAATGGGAAAGCACATAATGAGTTTTTGGTCCAGTAAGAGCTAATCACAGGGACCAGTCAGATTGCCCTGGTATGCAAAACATCTTTTAATGACATCAAATCCCTGAGCTAATCACAGGGACCAATCTGATTGCTTTCCTTAAAAATCTCATCCAGTGAATCCAGATGGTTTTCACACTGCTCTTGACACCCCCCCCCCAATTGAGCTACTTAAATAAGAGTTTCTATTAATGTGCTTTAATTACTGACCTGATGAAGGCTGTCAGCTGTTGAAAGCACTCTTGGTAATAATTGTGGATCAAGGAAACCTTTTAATGGCTAATCATTTGGCAATTACCTTGAATCTAAGAACCAACTAACATCTCAAATGGTTAACTTGAAAAAATCTTTCAAAAAGCTTTTCAAACCAAATGTTTAATATTCTCAAGTTAAAAGTTAAGAGCTTTCATTTGAAACATAGACTTTATCAAAACTGTTTAAACTGTTTAACTTGAACAATATGTCATTTTTACACATTCCTTCAACCATTAATATGATAACAAACAGCCAATAACAAGTACAAATTAAATATCATCACACATATAAATTGCACTTTACAAACCTGTACTAATAAAAATGTATATTATAAAATAAAAAAAAAAACAAAAAACAAAGAAGAACCAAGGGTACAAATAACCAAAATGAGCACTGAATGCTTGACGTCGCGGCTGGAACATTATAACACTGAAAGATACACAAAGACTCCAAACATTTAAGCACTTTTGTTCTTTACTTTGAAAACTTCATCAGAATTAGATGTGAAAATCACGCCATACTTTTGAATACAAAACCAGAAATGACATCACTTAATTGCATCCAAAAAAAATTGTGCAAAAATTTGAATAGCATACCTGAACTAGTTTGTTAAAGACATATATGCAAAATCTGTTACCCAGACCTTTAAAAATCTTTCACTTAACAAGTCAATAAACAATGACATTTAAATAATTTTGTACCTAAAGTATTCTAGAAGCAGCAATTTGATCTTTTCCGGATACCTTTATAAAGCACTGCAAAACAGATTCCTTCTCCAGGTCTAGGACAGTGTTTGATAGCATGCCTCTCAGCTGTCCAGATTTTGATAGAATGTCCAGATTTTAACTTCATATTTCTGGACTGTTTCTCATAAAATTTGTGGTTTTCTGCCAAATCACTGAAGTCTGACATCAATAAATAATGATTGATTTTTTTTAGTTTCAGACTTCAACTCCTTCAGAAAATGCATGATAACATGAGTCCTGTTACTGTATAGCATTCTAAGTTTATAACAGCAGTATTTTGCACCCCTTCCCCCAATTATTTTAGATCTTGGCCGGATTTCTTGGGCTAAGAGGTTGAGAGTTATATTTGCTAGGACCATTCTCCTGGTGCTCCTGTGCCCTCATCCTTCCTCCACCCAGTCAGTCTAAGCTATGGTAATATACCTGCATTGCTAAGGTTATGGCAGCAGTGATCAGTACTGTGAACATAATACAGTTGTGCAAGTGAACTTTCTGTAACAGTAGATGTTCAAATGATCACTACTGCAGCACCTGCATACTCCATTCACCCCCCCTTATTTGTAGCTGTCTTTGTTCTAGGGTGAGGACTTTAACGTTTGTTTCCTAGCACTAACCGTTTTAAGGCTCTTGCCTCCTTCTCTAACTTGGCATGAAGGTTCTGAAGGGCTTGGCTCCTAAACAAATCTTCCTTCAGCTCAGCTTTTGTGAAAGGTGTCCTCTAAACATTGGTAGCTCGGGAGTAGTCATATCCTGTGCAGGATGTGATATAACATATATACATAAGACTACAGCAGCAGTGATAATTCACGTCTACTGTTATGGTAAGTTTACTTACACAACTGTATTTTCTTATTAAGGAGAAGGATATAAATGAACTTTTGGTTCAAATCTCCCAGACAGAAAATACAGGCATTGTCTCTGATGTTCCAAATATAGAAATGGGGTTAAATACATCTGTTATCCATGAAGTCAAAAGGAAAAGGGGAAATTTAACTGGCATTAATAGTGCTGAAGTTCAAAATAACTTTATTTGATAAACTGAAAACACCAGTACTACAGTTATTAAAAATGTTGGCCTAAAATGCGACCAGCTGTAAACACTTAAATCTTTCAGTGCTGCATTATAACTTCTTTTAGAGGATCATCACATATGGTTCAAATGCTTTCAGATGTCTGTTCTTAGGAAAGTACCAGTCCCAGTACAGTAACAGCAGCAAAAAAAACAGATTGTTGCTCCAGTGCCAAACGTCACACAAACACATAATGCAAATGACATTCTCTTGTTTTAGTACTTCTTTGCAGCACGGTGTGTTACGGGGGCAGAGAGAAATCTGACATCCATTCAACAGCAATGATGTCAGGCAGAACTTCAGTGTAATAAAAAATTAAAAAAATATGTAAGTAGCACAATTCAACTGGTAGAAAAGTATCTGAAGTAAATCATTCGGCATTGAGTGTTTATAGTCAACCATTGCCTTCTTGGACTAATGCAGCTGCAACTGTAGTTCTGAAGTTATTTTAAATACTAAACTATTTAAAAAAGGAATAAACTACAGGGCCCCAACACATTTTTACTAAACACTAGCCTAGGGTTCAGAAACAGTTGCACCTCCCATTCTCATTGCCCAAAAGTGGAATGACCAAATAGGGGGGTAGTGAGAAAGCGTAATTTAAAGAGAAGTATAGCTGCAGTGAGAAAGACCTCATGAATTGCTCATTATTATGTGTCTGAATCAAACAGTGAACTGACAGAACTAACCATGCTTATAGTCATCATCGCCACCCTTACTGTGTTTGCAAAGACACCCTCCTAAATGCACACACACTCAACCATGTTCACTCATCTACAAATTGGTCCCCCAACGCACTCACATTCAGGGAAATATTCACTTGTACAGTACCAATACACATGCACACACGCACACACACACACACACACACACACACACACACACACACACACACACACACACACACACACAAAATCATATCCAGAGTAGTGATTCCCTACATAATGCCCCTAGTGTTACCAACCTGCTAGACATAAGGTCTGTCTCTCTCTATCTCTCTCTCTTTCTCTCTGACACACATGCTAACATACATGCACACACACACACACACACACACACACACACACACACACACACACACACACACACACACACACACACTCTCTCTCTCACTCTGTCTTTCTCACACACCATCACCCCCACTCTATGATTTTACTGGACTTACCTGCATCATGAATGCTGCCACTGACCACCAACCACCAACTTGTGATAGCGTTTCAGTTTTTCCTTGTAGAGTAGTTGTTTGACTGAGCAGAAGCCATTGACATTTATGGGGGGAGGACACATGGCTAATGAGCATTAGCAACTCACCAGTTCCACCATACTAACATGCAGCTTCACCCTTGAGACCACTATCTGCACTAGGACCCCATGAGGAGAAAACTAAGTGAATTGGTCTATGAATCTGAAGTCTTTTACCATTTAGGTGAAGGTTTCTAGATCCTATTGAGCATTTCTGAATCCCATCACAAAAGACAGAGATAAATAATGGCCAGAATTCAACAAACTACATGTAGGAATAACACTATTCCTACATGGAGTTTATTGAATCCTGGCCATTATTTTTCTGTGTCTTTTATGATGGTGTCCATGTCCACATCCCCCTCTCAGCAGTGTGCCTCACATATTAATGAAAGCGCGCTTCTGAAATGGATCTGCTGACCCAAATACTGAATGAGTGCAGGAGGCATGTTGCAGTAGTGCTAGCAGATTTGTAACATGCTCTCTGCACTCTTAAAGTGCAGTACAGCACTTTACAGTGCTTTCAGTGTCTACAGACACTAAAAGCAGGATTGTGAATGGCAAGCAATACAGGGGGTGTATGACAGAAACTGTAACACACCCCCTGGATTGTCAAAGTACCGTACGGCACAGGATTATACATGGAAAGCAATGCAGGGGGAATGTGACAGGAACTGTAACACACCTCCTGTATTGTCAAAGTCCTGTACAGCACTTTACAATGCTTTCAGTGTCCATGGACACTGAAAGCAGGATTGTGAATGGGAAGCAATGCGGGGGAGGGGCGTGTGACAGGAACTGTAACACACCCCCTGCATTGTCAAAGTGCCATATGGCACTTTACAGTACAGTTGTGTCCTCGGACACACAGCCATACCTGTGACTCTCTTAGTGCCAAAAATCTAGACAAAGGCCAACAAAATGGGGAGACAAAGAACCAAAAATAGGGACATATTTTAAGTACTGATATTATAAACTTAGAAAGTTGTTAGAGTTACAGGATTTGTTTTAACATATATTTTCTGAATGATTAGAAGTCTGAAACTCAAATATATGCCATTATTTAGTGACTTCAATCATGAGATCATCCAACTGATTTGCAGAAAACCACAAATTTTATGAGGAACAAAACAAAAATATGAGCCAAACAGCTGGACAGTTTGCGCAATTCTGGACAGTTGAGAGGTATGCATACACCTCAACCTCTTCCACCAAGAAATCTGGATAAAGCCATTAAATAAACATGGGACAAAGGTTCCACAATAGGGCAAATTTAAATAAAGATTGCTTATACAGACTTAGAAAGTTGAAAGAATGACAGGTAGTGCATTACCAAATATGAATCAGAATTAGTATTAATATATGTAATTAAAGTGGTTGTATTGATTTTTGTTTTCAGTTATAAGTGAAGTTTAAGCATAGCTGAGTGGGTTTGCATGCCATGGTGCTTTGCTCAGCATTGCTTAAACATCTTATAGGAGCTAAATACAAATGTATAGCAAAAACCTCAATGGCAAGAGAGTGTAGTGGTTAGAGTTCCAGCTTTGTATGTAGCAGTTCACAATTTGAGTACCAAGACAGATCCTTCATTTTTACATGGGAAAGCATTGTTAAAATTGTTTTTTAAATGATGTAGTAATTGATATTTGTTAACCAGGGTAGTGTAGCTGGTCCAAAACTGAAGAGTCAGTGGATATAACATGTGAAATCACCAATGTAAACACACATGTCCCATACAATATAGTCAAACCCCAAGGTAATGTAATGAAAGCACATAGGGGGTATGTAAAGTAAATCATATAAACTTAATATGTCAGTAATGATTAATTAATTTGCAATTCTGAAATTTTTTAAAATGAAAACTGAGCAATGCTTAGCAGTGCTTAGCTCTGCTTAGCCAGTATGAGCATTGCTTAGAAGTGTCATTCTAAGCAGTATTCAGCCCAGCTGAGTGGATTTGCACACCACTAAGCATTGCTCAGCATTTGCCCATTTAAGCACTGCTCAACTCAGCTTAGTGGGTTTGTGTACCACTGAGCTGTGCTCAGCATTTTCAAAAATGGTCCAATGATGGCAAAAGGTGGAATATGGCCTTATTTAAACTGCACAGGTGGGAATACAGTCAAAAGCTGTTGTAGTTTGATCACTGCAGGAGCTATGTCTGGGGTTGGAGATGGAGTGTGCTTTCAGGCACAGCGGTGGGGCATCTTGGAGTCCTGGGTCATGGCTGGGCTCTTTGTTAATGATCATGACCACAGACTGCTGCAGGGCCAGTACCAGGGATCACAGTACAAAGCTGAGGCCTGGGACCATCTGGCACATGATCTCACCAGTGCTACTGGAATCCCCTGAACTGGTGAGCAGGTACAGCATCACTATTCTGACCTAAAGCATAGGAAGGGGTGCTCTTGGCCCAATGGATCCAAGAAGCTTGAGATGGGGATGCCCCAGTACTGAATAAATATCTCACCCATATCAGTACCAAAATCTAGCCTGAGTATGTGATAGACATGCATGCTTAATGTTTTTATTTTCCTCTACAGCTGCAGAGGAGACAGCTAGCAACCTAGAGACCCATGCTGATAGACTGGCGAGGTTGCAATGTGAGTCTGGTGAGTACAGATTTATCTTGCAGTATATAGTGTAATAAATAAGAAGGAGTGCATTGTTTACTGCCAGTAGGTATAGTGTGATCTGAGTGTACAGAATAAATAAAAAGTTTGTCAGACCAATATTGATCTACAGGATATGCAGTAGTAATGAATGTAGAATATCAACTGTAAGAAAGCACTGTGTCATACTACTCTAATAAAGATGTATACCACAAACTGTTGTGTTTAATCTGGTTTGTTGTTGAAGAAATAGAATGTGTAAAACAAGATATAAATGAAATATGAAATATGTCCTGCACTAACATCTGAACCTTGATTAGTAATGTGTAATGGATTACAGTGTGCCCCCTGCAGCATTGCCTTGTGTTAACCTTTGCATTTCAGATCAATGTAATCCTGCATGTGAGTATACCGATGCAGGCAAGTATGAGAGTGTAATAGATGGAGACTGTAAATATTTGATGTCCAAATGTATGCAAGTCAGGTATGCAACCCAGCACCCTGCTATATTCTGTACAGATCACATACATTCAGATCTACTAGAGATTAAATGTGTACACCTGCTTTCAAAGGATTAATGGAGAAGTATATTAACTATCTGTCAGGCATGTATGTTCATCTGTCACTACAGTCTTTGGTGGCACTCCACTTAGATTACAAGGTCAGACTGTCTAACCAAGTACATAATAGGCAGAAATCAGTCAAACAAAGGACAGCAGTTTCTCCATAGCTCAGTGTGTTGAGGAATAGATATGTTGCTCATTTTTACACACACAGACCATGGTTTGAATTCAGGGAGTGGTACTAAGATGTGTGAATATTTACAGACAAGTAACCCTGAATATGTGTACAGATAGTCAGGTAGTTTTAACAGATATTTTCTCCACATGTTTTACAGGTAAAGAAATGACTGTAGTAACTGTATGTGAAAAATGTATTTTAATTTGTGCTCTGTTTCTATGCTGTGCTGGATCCAAAGTCTTCTTAAGACACACAGTCTTGCTGTGCTGTTTACTGCTGAATCAGAGACACAAAGCTTGGCATGACTCCATCTGTAGTCTGTTTAAAGCACCAAGCCTTTCAAATTGCACACTGATAAAGAAATATATTTTGCAGCTATAAGCACAGTTGTAGATAACTTATTTTTATAACAAACAATACATACTCTTTCTGTCAGTTTATAGCATATATTTACAAAGTTTTCCTTCATTACAGATATGAATGATGACTTCTACAAAATACTTCTCTCTGTCCCTTTCTCACATAACTGAATTACAACAGTTGTTATACAGAGTGCTAGTCATGCACATAAATTTTGTTATTTCCTCTTGATATCATTTTTGGCCTTCTGTGGGAAGTCACATAATGTCTGTTTTTAGACTTTTCTATTGTCCTGTCAGCAGTTCTGCTGATGTGAAAATGCACAAATGCACACAATCAGAATAACAGAAGTATGAAAGGAAACATCTGTTCTGTTCCTATTGAAAAAAACATCACTTATTGCTGAGTTTATAAAAAAGGATGTATGTTAATAGATATTTGTTCTGCAAACATGAGAAAGTCATGTAATACTTGCTTTCCAATATTGCTTTGTTAGGCTGTTTCTTTTTGATGCTGTGAGGAGAAGCCTGTCTGTTATACATATAGTATAAATGCTCATTTTACATTGCTAAACTCTATACATATATTCAAGCAAACTTTTTATTCTATGCTTTATCTTTCAAAATATTTACAACAGAATTAATTTCAGCCTTAAATTCATATTATCTAACAATTCCTTCTTTTTTAAACATGCTCAAAACACTTTATAGAAAACACATTAAGAAACAAAACCTTTAGTCTTCTTTTGATATGTCAAAATGCAATTTTATGATAATATTAAGTATTACTACCAAAACTGAATGTATTTAACAACTTTTTCTTTTGAAGACCATTCTGTGAAAATATTTCATCAATTATGGGCTGTGTCTGTTTTAGTCTTATTTTTTAACTTGATTAATTTATATTATTTTGCAATTACAGAATATAATTTATGACTTAGAACTGTTTCATTTACTCTTTGCAACTGTTGAATTAACTATAAGAGACAAGAACCATGTGCTACTGCAAGCATTTATACACTGCTGAAAATATATAGTTTTAATGTCATGTTAACCATAACATTGTGGTTATATTTCTGAACTGCCCATAAACTTTAATTGACATTGAAATATACTCTGAAGAATGCTATTTACATATTAGTCCATTAGCTGTAATGATACAACATTTTAATATAATTTTTTTTTCTAGCTGGGGTAACCAATAAAATGATGGTCCAAAAACCAATGATAAAACTGCAACTTGAAACTAGTGTTATTACAACTTGACAAATTAGTTTTGAACTTATTATAATGTATTCTGTACAGTATGTATTTACACAGACTGTTTGCTATTCATGCATTTCAATCTAGTAGGTACCCTGGACCCATTTTTTTCTCTACATATTTATTGCTAGACATTCATTTTATTTGTACTGAATTATTCTGCATTTGTACATACAAAGACTATCATTTGTACTGAATTCTTCTGCATTTGTACATACAACGACTGTAAAGTACATTTAGTCTAATCCTACAAATGTAATAACATTAATATTAAGCAAAATCTTGGGAAAATTTTTATGTCTCTTTAGAAATATGTAGTGGAACTGGCACCAAAGGCATGCCTCCTGTTATTTTAAACTACATACTCAGCAATTAAAAACATTCATACTTTTTTTAAACCAACATTGTTTTGCCAAAAACATATTAAAATAGTGATCAGTCTTGTTCAGTTTTTGACATATCTTTACTCTCTCTTGTATAGCTGTAATAAAGCAATTTTAAACCCATCTCTTGTATAGCTTTGCAATTTAACATGTTGCAAATACAATTTAATACTAAACAATACAATAATAACTAGCATAAAATATCTTGGACTTTCAGATTTAATCTGTTTACCAGTATTTCTAATGCACTAATACCTGTTTTTTTTCTTCCCTGCTAAAAGAGTATTGTCAAGAAGGAATGATATATTATTTCTTCCTGTAGCTCTATTTCAGACCCGTGTGCAGTACTGCTTATACAGTCAGTGTAAAACTGAGAAAGTGCCCCTCCCACTGTACTATTGCACTATTGTTTATCTGCTTTACGCTGTGAGAATAGAATGTATACCAGCCCAACACTTTGGTTATACATTTGCTTTATTAGGTTATCAAACTATAGACCTTTGTCTGATTTGATCATTTTTGGCTGTTTATTACCCCTAGTAGGTATTTATACCCTCCTGCACAATTGATTTGAACTGTATGTATACTATAGCCCATCTGCTGGCTATAACATTTACTTGCAAACAGATTATCAAGGGCATGGTTGCACAATTGTGACATTTTATTACAATTACCAAATAGTGTTGCATGTAAACATTTTAACAATTATGTTTTAATAACAATAATGTTTTAGAAAAACTCAAGCTACTTGTCTGGCAATCAGTCTTGTTTATCTTATCTTCCCAACATTTCCTGTACCTATTCATCTAGTCTAGGAAGGTCTGAGCTCACATTTTATACTCTATAGAATGACATGCTTAAATAAAGATATGCAAAATGCATACATGTTTCTAATAGCAAGAATGGTCACTATTTTTAATATGTGTGAGTGGGTAATGCCTTGTATAAAGTCACTCCTGTAAAAGCACAGTAACTAACATTTATGTGAAGTACTTCAGATTTCTACAGTTTTCTACAGTTTTCTACAGTTTGCAGCAATAATACAGTTTATTAGACGTCTAAATCTGGAGTGAGACTGCAGTGCAGTAAGGTGAGCAGTGCCATAAATTCTTCAAAAAAGGTACAATACAAAGTTGTAAGACTGAAACTGTCAGTTTTGCTGTACCAACTTCACAAGTGACTACAGAGACTTTTCAACCATCTATAGTAAAGCAGCTTGGCCATCTACCTCTCAGTTGACTGGTAAGAAATTTTTTCTGGGTTACATACAGTATGAATGCCATAGAGGTAATAATAATAATAATAATAATAATAATAATAATAATAATAATAACAGAATGAAATGTATATACTGCATATTAGCAAATATAAAACCTTATTAGGGCAAGTTAATGGTAAGGCATTATGCAAATGGATTACAATATTTGACTGATATCTAAAACAAAATCATGTGTGGTACAAAAATGTTTATTGTGTGTACAATGTCATAAAAATACAGTGCATGCCACTATTCAAAGGTTAAACTGTACAGACAAAAATTGTAATGGTAAAGGACCAAGAAAAGTTAATATGTTGACATTCTATTCAAAAGTTAGACAGTTATGTTCTGTCACCAGATGTAAAAGGTTTATTTCAGAGTTGCAACAACAGTCAAATCAGTTACTGATAGAACCTCTAGTAGATTTTCTTACAAAAGAATGTAATAAACTTCTAAGAGACAGACACAATGAGTTCAGGAAGCTTAGACAAGTTATACATACATCTTTTCAAAAGTGCATAGGAGTTTTAGATTCAGCAGAACAGATTACTGAAAAAATATCAGAAAGACCATGCAACATTACAGGAAACACTTCAGCAGCAGTTACAGGATAAAGGAAATAAATTAGCTGAACTGACAGACACTGGGGACTTCCTGCATACACAGCTAATTTATTTCCTTTATCCTGTAACTGCTGTTAAAGAGTTTCCATGCATACTGTTATAACTAATTTTGAAATGTTTTCTTCATGACTAACCAATACATTTTGTAAAACTTCAACACCATAGCATGTTTGGGAATGCCAATCCTGGCAGATCCACCTGTTCCACCTCATCTGGCCATGGCACCGGGCCCCAGCACATCTGGGACCCAACCCCAGCACATCTGAGACCCAACCCAGAACTGACCCCTCTGCAAGTTCTGTACCACCCTTGGGTGGAACCACCTCAGGGGATGGGACTTGTTCCTCTCCCAGGTGCGGGTGTGGAGGTGAACCTGTCACCTGCAGACAGCTCCATGGCATGGTGAACAGGGTCATCCAGTGAGACTTGGATGTATGCCTGCACCAGATTGAGGCCAAACTGGAGCAGCTTGAGGGGCAGCCTGCTCTTGTTGTCCAGCCCCAGCACAGCCACCTTTGGGATGCTGATGGTCCAGTGGTGACTGCCCATGATTAAGGATCTCAGTCCCGCTGTCTCCATTTGGGGGCTCATAGGTCTCTGATTCACAACCACCCTCCCTGTCCAAGGTGTCTGCCTCCCTCAGGTGTTATATACCACCCCTGTCTGCTGTCTTGTGTGTTTTGTCTGTCTGCAAATGTAACCTATCCCCAATCCTACCCAACCCACCTCCCTAAACATACCTACAGCCCTTCCCCAACATCACACTCTCACCTTAAAAAAAAAGGGGGGGGCATCTGTCTCAAAAAAAAATCATTGCCCTATTTCATGTACATTTTGCCCTCATGTACAGTGACGTAAATCAATCTACCCTCAAATTACTCTGCAAATGTATGTTGCCAACACCCCTCCCTGTGTGGTGTAAGGCTGTAAATTCCAAATTTTCCACATTATTCACTGCTGTTGCTGCAGAAGAAATGCAGAGCTATGGTCCTTTCCTACACCCATCTTGCAGATCCCTAGCTGCTTTTTCTAATGTTTTACTCCCTGCTTGCCCTTTCCTATCACCCTTTTTTCTTTTTTTGAAATTAGCACGGGTTTAAGCAGGAATAAGCAGCACTAAGCACTTTCTGGCATTGCTTAGCATCATGCAAACTTGCTTAAAACTGCTTTAATCACACTAGCTCATTCAGCAGCTGTTCTGCCTAGCAACAGAGTAATCAGCCCTGCCAAGTCTAGAACCCAGGACCCTATGCACTGCAGTCAAAGCAACTACCAATACACCACATGAGCTGTAAAAAGTTTACACACCCCTGTTAAAATGCCAGTTTTTTGTGATAAATGAGACCACAATGAATCATTTCAGAACTTTTCCCACCTTTAATGTGACCTATAACTTATACAATTTATTTATTTATTTATTTATTTTTCATTTATTGACCGGGATAGTCTGACTGGATACATGTCCATTTTCAGTGGAAATCCAGGGAGAAAAGCTCCAAGAATCATAAACAGATAAATACTAGCAAGTAAAGTATAATAAAAATAATAAACAAGAAGCAGTTACAAAATTCAGAAATCTGTACATAACGTGTTACAGTTTCACATATCACACACTATATACAGCTGACAAACAGGACATAAGTTTATATCTTTCAGATACTATCTTAAAACCTTTTACTAGTAACAGGGTGATACCTGTAAATAGGAGTTAGAGAAGGCAGACTATGGGTAGTCATTAGTCAGGTTTGGTGCAGGGACATAGTCAGTGAGATTTAAAATAATAATTGGTTAGATTTTTTTTTAATTGACTAAGTGAGGGGTTCAGGGTAAGGTCAGATGGAAGCATGTTCCAGATTCTGCCTACTGAATTAGCAAGCAAGGATTCTCCAGACTGGTTGTTGGCTTTAACTGCCTGAATCAATAGCTTAGTAGAGAATCAAAGTAGCCTGGCATTTTTGTAGGGCTAGATAATGTTTCTGAGAGAGGGTGTTTTATCTGGGTGGTTAATAACCTTAAAATCTACAACAAGCTGATTGTATTTAATTAAACTAGGAAGTTCCTGCCAACCTAAGAGGTTTAGGTTTTGACAGTGGTGTGTCCTGTAAGGGGCACCTGTGGCAAACCTGGCAATTTGGTTGGAACAGATAGAGAGTTTATTGAGTTCTGCTTTGTTCAAGTTTGTGAATATTGTTGAGGCATATAGTAAAGTAGATAGGAGATGGGTACGGGCAATTGTAGACTTAGCTAGAGAGGTGAGGAAAGCTTTATTATCTATATAGGGACCCTCATGTTTTATTAATGGTTTTGATAGTTTTATGTAGGGAGCCTAGTTTTTTATTAATGGTTTTGATAGTTTGGTTGATGTGCATGTGAAACTTAAGGTTGTTGTCAATTATGACACCCAGGAGTTTGGTATATTTATCCGGTGAGATTTTGGTCCCATTGTTGGATGTTATAGAAAATGAAAGTTGGAGGGATTTGTGAGTAGGGGAGAAGAGCAATAGTTTTGTTTTTTGAGGTTTAGTAACAGTTGTTGATTTGAGAGCCAATTTTCCACCATGTTAAAGATTTTGAAAAACAAACAAATCTGTTAGGGGGAAAATAAAAAAATAAAAAAATGTACAATACACCAGTTGCATAAGTGTGCACACCCTTAAACTAATACTTTGTTATGTGTGCACATACTTAAACTAATTCTTTGTAGAAGCACCTTTTGATTTAATTACAGCATTTCATCTTCCTATGTAGGAGGCTATCAGCATGACACATCTTGACTTGACAATATTTGCCCACTCTTCCTTGCAAAAGTGCTCCATAACTGTTAGATTGTGAGGGCATTTCTTGTGCACAGCCCTCTTCAGGTCACCCCACAAATTTGCTATTGGATTTAGGTCTGGGGTCTGGCTAGACCATTTCAAATCTTTAATTTTCTTCTGGTGAAGCCATTCTTATGTTGATATGGATGTATGCTTGGGATCATTGCTGAAAGGTGAAATTCCTCTTCATCTTCAGCTTTCTAGCAGATGCCTGAAAGTTTTGGACCAAAAGTGACTGGTATTTGCAACTGTTCATAATTCCCTCCACCTTGACTAAAGCCCCAGTTCCAGCTAAAGAAATGCAACCCCAAAGCATGATACTGCCACCACCATGCTTCACCGTGGGGATGGTGTTCTTTTGGTGATGTGAAGTGCTGTTTTTACACCAAACGTACCTTTTGGAATTCTGGCCAAAAAGTTCAACCTTGGTCTCATCAGACCATAACACATTTTCCCGCATGCTTTTGGGAGATTTGATGCATTGTTTTGCAAATTTTAGCTGGGCCTGGATGTTTTTCTGTGTAAGAAAAGGTTTTCTTCTTGCAACCTTACCCCATAGTCCAGACATATGGAGAATACGGGAGATTGTTGTCACATGTAGTACACAGCTAGTACTTGCAGAAATTCCTGCAGCTCCTTCAGTGTTGATGTTGTTCTCTTGGCAGCCTCCATAACCAGTTTTTGTCTTGTATTTTCATCAATTTTGGAGGGACGTCCAGTTCTTTGCAACATCACTGTTGTCCCATATTTTCTCCATTTTTTGATGACTGTCTTCACTGAGTTCCATGGTGTATCCAATGCTGTGAAAATTTTTTTTGTACCCTTCTCCTGACTGATACCTTTCAATAATGAGATCCCTTTGATGCTTTGTAAGCTCTCTGTGAACCATAGCTTTTGCTGTAGCAGGCAACTGAGTAAATGTCAGGAAAATCCTACTAGGACAGCTGAACTTTATTTGGGGTTAGTCAGAGTCTCTTTAATTGATGGCAGGTGTGTACTGAAGAATGTACTAAAGAATGTGTACTGAATGCTGTAATTAAATCAAAAGGTGCTTCAACAAAGTAGTAGTTTAAGGTTGGGCACACACAACAAAGTATTACTTTAAGGGTGTGCACACTTATGCCATCAGCATATTGTAAATTTTTTTATTTTTTATATTTTTTCCCCTAGCAAATTTGTTTGTTTTTCAATTGCATTGTACAGGTTATAGGTCACATTAAAGGTAGAAAAAGTTTTGAAATGATTTATTCTGGTCTCATTTTTTTATATCACAAAAACCTGGCATTTTATATATATATATATATATATATATATATATATATATATATATATCATGAAGTGCAGTTATACCTCTCAACCTCTTAGTGCAAGAAATCTGGACAAAGCCTCAAAAAGTGGGGGGACAAAGGCCCAAAAATAAGGACATATTTTAAATTTCGATTTTATAAACTTAAAAAGTTGCTACAGTAACACCGTATGTTTTAACATATATTTTCTGAAAGATTTCAAGTCTAAAGCACAAATGCTTGTCATTGTTTAGTGACTTTAATTCTCACATCATCCCAGTGATTTGTTAGAAATCCACAACAGTTATGGGGAACAGACCAAAACTATGAGCCAAACATCTGGACATTCTATGAAAATCTGGAGAGTTGAGAAGTCTGAATGCAGTCATGTAACATTAAGGAAAAAACACTGAGAGCTCTCAACTATTTCACCCAACACCTTCTGAACTACAGTCAGACCAAAACAACACTATACCAAATCAGTTCTGGGGAATTGCTCATGCATTTACAAATATATCATGCACTACAGGAATGTAACTGTAGGGAAAAACAAACATTGGTGAGAAATTGTCTACCCACAACCATTTGCACAACAGTCAAACCAACATACCAGTAAGCCAACTGACCTCTAGAGTATAACGACTGTTTGAACAAACATATCCTCATTGCCAGTCTCACCACTACTCCTATATATACTGCCCCAAGTCACAGTGTACTTGGATTCCTGAGGTTTTTAAGGGACATGTCTCAGTCTGCCTCTACAAACATATACAGCTGATAGACCACCAGCAACTGTAGAGGCATGCACAGTCAGATAGAAAAGGATCCATGACACTCACATCTGCCCCTCTCCCTACTCAGCCCAACAAACATTTACACACTACACTGCTACATATTCTTGAAAGTCTGTTAACAATGACCATTGGCCAGACATACATAACTCTCAGCTGTACAGAATTCCACAGAATGTCCTGGGCTTGGGTCTATATTTATGGCCTGTTCCTCATAACATTTCTGGGATTCTGCTAAATCACTGGGATGATATCAGGAGTGAAGTCACTAAATAATGATATGCCATACCTCTCAACCTATTGGTGCAAGAAATCTGGACAAAGCCTGACATACTTGTGGGACAGAGGCCCAAAAATAGGGACATATTTTAAATATTGGTGTTATAAACTGAAAATGTTGCTGGAGTGACAGGGTTTGTTTTAACACAAATTGTCTGAAGGATATGAAGTCTGAAACACAAATGGATGTCAGTATTTAGTGACTTCAATCCTCAGATCATTCTAGTAATTTGCCAAAAAAACAATTGTATGAGGAACAGACCAAACATAAGAGGCAACCCTTGGACATTCTGCGAAAATCAGGACAGTTGAGAGGTATGTCATATACATATCAGTGTCATACTTCAGATCACACAGAAAATGCATGTCCAAACCCTGTTAATCTAGCAAGTTTCTAACTGTATAACAGAAATACTTACAACCCGTCCCTAATTCTGGAACTTTGTCCCCCATTTTGTTGGACTTTCTCCACATTTCTTGTGCTAAGAGGTTGACAGGTACGCAGACACAGCATGCAAAGCTGTGGACATAGCACATCACTCCAAACAGTGGACAGTATTTCCATCTATCCTCTGTAATGCTGTAGCTCCCACATCTCCAATAGCACTATGTTGCCATGCCATTGGCTAATGGAAAGACAACACAGCTGTTCTGGATGCACTTAGCAAGTGGGAGACACCAACTGGTGCACAGTCCATCTTCTGCTCATGAGCATTACGTACAAAAGCTGCCTATGCAAAACAGGTCTGAACTTTTCTATGCAAAGGCAGACTGCAAATAGAGAAATCTACACTTCTGGATTACTCTGAGAAAACACTACAGCACTATAACAGTATGTCAAACAATTAAGCATGTAATGGAATGCAGAAGGGAGGATGCAAAAATGGGAAATCGGAAGTTAAGCAACAGGTCTCAACAAGACTTGCAAGACTGACATGTTGCTATCCATCACCTATGACCATCCCTGCAGACTCTGTCTGCAGTGACATAAATCACAGCTCTGGCCCCTGAGTCACCCCAGCAAAGGTCAGCTCAAATATGACTATTACTGGAGTGCCTGTTGTACAATACTGACTGTGACACTGCCAGACCAGCTACCTGGGATGTTGTAAATATTCAAATGTCACGTATAAATACTACTATGATACATACGCTTGTCTTAAAAATGTAAGAGACCTATATAGGGTATGTGCATAGTAAACAACTGGCACAGAAGTGTGTGTTGAACTGTATGCTGTATACTGAGTTCATAACTTTCAACTGGCCAGAGTTTTGCAGACTGACCACATGTTTGCCTCGGTTCCCTATTATGTGATCAAAACCTTAGGTTATCGATCACCTAAAGGTCGATCACAAAATGTTGAAGTCTGAAAATTGTGAACGGCCGTTTTCACAGAGGGAAACGAGTCATTTGGCCATTACGTGGATTTTGTTCTTTGTCTGCTGTAGAGTGATCTCAAAGTTGGTATATTTATTTCCGTTTATAACTTTTTTTTTTTGGCCAATGGCATTGTTTCCCTGTGTGGAAATGGCCGTTTTCAATGTTAAGGGTTCGATATTTTGTAATCGACCTTTAGGTGTTCAATAACCTAAGATTTCGGTCATGTAATATAGATCCTGTTTGCCTCATATTTGTAATCATTTTCTCATACAGTTGTGTTTTGTCTGGCAAATCACTGGCAAATCAGTAAAGACTGAAGTCATAACATAATAGCATACATTTGAATGCCAGATGTCATATCCTTCAGAGTATTCCTGTGAATGCAAAACCTGCTTTGCTATCAACTGTCTAAGTGTGTTACAGCAATATTTATAAAGTGTCACTATTTTTGGGCCTTTGCCCCCATTTATGTGTGCCTTTGTCCAGATGTTTTGCTCTAACAGGTTCAGAGGTATGACTGGGCTGCAAGAGTGTAAAAACAGTGTGCCATTCTGACAAAGAACAGAAATGTATATCAAGTATTACCTGTGTACATGTATGTATTAATAGTAGTAGCTGGAAGCCTCAAACATACAGACATGAGTTGCAAAACATCAGGTAAATAAGCTGTACTTGTTTTACAAATGTGTAATCTTAGTTTCAGTGCATCAAACAGACATAAAGGTCTACAGCTATAGGTTGTTGTATTGCCTTGAAACAGAAATAATTACTAGTTTGATTATAATTACTAGGTTGAAATTAGAAAAGTGTTTAACTGTGTCATGGCTTTATGTCCAAGCCGACACCTAACATCTATATGAGCACTTACATAGCTGTATGGACTCAGCAATACCTGAATGGGCAAAATGATCTCACCCAAGGTAGATTAAACCTCTGTGGTGAATAGCGACAATACACAATCCCCATAATAGGTGGAAATATTGGCTATACACATCCAAGAAGAAGCAGGTGCCAAATTGGAAGTAATCTCACCTTTGTTTGAACAAGCAAATAAGGTCACAGGTGAATTACTCTAAGGCTAACTTTGAGTGCAGATTGGATACATCCACCAAGGCCAATCACAAGGCCTTTTTCACATATGTCTGCAATCTCAGAGGCAACACCAAAATCTGCTCTGTACTGGTGGTCAATAACACTACATATACATACACCATAGATACAGTATAGCCAACCTGCTGCAGACAGGTTAAGTGAAAACTTCACCCTCCTGTCCCCCCATCAGTAAAGGAGGACATACACTGCACTTGCCCCCCTCCCCTCATCATCAGGGAGCAGGTCCATAGTGCCCTCTCAAAGACAACAAACTGAAGTCTCCATGGAACCTGAAAACATCCCTGGCTGCATCCTACATGAACTCAGGCATAAGCTCTAAACTCCATTGCACACTGTAGTCAACCAAAGCCTGAGCACCAGTGTTATCCCATATGGATGGAGGACAGCCACTGTCATCCCTCTACACAAAGGTGGAGCAGCCACTGACACAGCCAATCATATGCACATCAGCCTATCTAGCCTGATCTGCAAGACCATGGAAGGCATTATCAAGGACCTTATAAACAGGGACATAGGCAACCTGAAAATGCTTGAGCCCATACAGTTTGGTATTGTCAAAGGGAGATCAGGCCTGTTAAACCTGGTTGACTTATTTGAAGCAGGCAACAAACACATGGGCAAGTGGAAGAAGGCCCACACTGCCTACCTTCACCTAGCCAAAGCCTCTGACAATAATCCCCAGTTGGCCATAATACATAAGCCTACACAGATAGGCATCAACCTGTATGTTACCAGATGGGTAGCTAACTGGCTCAATGATAGTACCCACTCAGTCAAAGTTGTGGAACCCACCTCTAGTAGTAGACCATTAAAGAGTGGTGTACCCCAAGGATCTGTCTGGGGGAACTCTACTGTTTGGGATATACTGTTCTGAGGTGCAAGACAAAACCAGTGGCCTGTGGCTGACCAGATTTACAGATGACTTGAAGCCGGCCACTGTCTTACATCCCCCTAGTGATGTAAGCATCCCCCAAGAGCCCCTTACCCAAATTAATGACTGGTGCCAGAAGTATTGCTTCAAACTGAATGCCAGGGAATGCATCATTATCCCTGTTGTGGTAGATGTCATCCACACTAGTTATGACAGTAATAACAATGTACTGAGCATGCAATCAGACATGAGGCGACTTGTGCACTAAGGTTGATAGCAGCCTGACAATTTCCCACCGCATTGGCACCATTATACAGAAGCCTGTCTATGTGGTCCACTTCACAAATAAGGGTATGTCATCCAGGAACCAGGAGGCCATATCATCCCTTATCAGAACCATTACCGAATACAATGACTCATTTGGCATGTACCTTGCCAACCACATGCAGCAGTTACAGAGACCACAAAGGTTCCTGACCAGGAAAATCCAGGGTCTGCAACACCTATCCTATACAGATAGGTTGAAAGTCCTGTCACTCTACTCAATCTCTTGCAGACTGATCATAGGTGATGTGTGTCTGGCATACAAGGCCATTCCCAAACCAGCCTTGATGGAGTTTCTGCATACCGTAAGACAAACTCCACTCGCACAACCAGCACGCAAGGCCCTCACCTGGTCTGTGACATGAATAGTACTTGTTGGCGGGATAGATTTGTGTCTCAAACAATACACTGTCTGTAAAATACACTCCCTCCCCATGTCTAGCAGAGTACCTCTCTAGCCTTCTTTAAGAAGAAGCTGGATGACTGCATGAGAGACACAAAAGACACCCCTGAGATCCCAACCGGGGTCACAGCTGGACAGGGGGGAAACAGGTACTGACTTTGAAAGGACATGGGCAAAAATCTGGGCTAGGCTTATGAGGACATCTGGGCCAGTAGCCTAATATCATCCTATGAACCCATCCACCTAGTACTTTACACATTTCCTGTATGTATTGCAGATTGTCCTGCAATGTTGTCATAAATGAATCTCTGTGAGTCTGAACTGTGTAGTTACTGCATTGATAGAGTATTCTCTTGTTCCTATATTAGTTCTTATCACATATCACTACACCTTGTCATTGTGCCTGGTCTAATGTGTATGCTGGTCTGGTTAAGAATTTTAATCACATGGAATAAAAGGCAACAAGAGAAAATTCAAGGTTAGATCCTGCAGTTGAAGGAAACTTTGGCTAACTCAGTGTCGGAAGACACTTTTTCTCATAGATTTAGTGAGATCAAAGCCCGCGTAGTGAAAGTGGAAGAAAGTGTTATTTCACATAAAAAAAAAGAAAACTTGACCCAGACATAAAAGACTATAAAAACAATTCAGTGTTATCATGGCAGAGGAAGCCCAGGAGGTTGAGATCCTTCAGGGCACAAACAGGGAGCAGGTCTCGCAAGATGCGGGACTCGTCGGTTTCATCTGTGGAAACATCTTCCAGTAGAAAAAGTGTTTCATTTGAGAATTTGAACATGGAAGGGGCCAGAGGTCAGGAACAGCATTCCAAACCCTACCAAACAAGGGGTCGTGGTCGAAAATGGCAGGCAAAGAATTTCAGCAACAACACCGGGAGAAAAGGAAAGAATTAGTATTTCTGGAGCTCTTGGAACTACAATATGTCAAACTAGGGTTTTGATAATGACAATCAGAATTGCCAGATACAGAATGCACAGGAGGAAAATGATGTGTTTAGTGACTTTAAAATTGTGAATTTTTCTGACTTTGTTTTGAATCATGACATGGAAGCAGTTTTGAAGAAAGGTATGAAATTTGTATCTACGAGATTTCCCCGTCTAGCTGATTTATTTTTTGAGGTCAGTAGATTTTGTAGGAAATTACATCTTCGGGTGTTTTTTCATAATAAAAGTGTGAATGCAATAACTAATGTATCAGATTCAATGCTGTGTGAGGATGAAGTTAGTTTAAATGATTCCTTGTTGAATTTATCTATTCAAGAAAATAATCTCTTTGACTGGGAAAATGGCGATTTAGATAATGATGTGGAAAGTGGTGTTTTAAATAATGATGGGGAAAATGCAGGTTTCTTCACAGGTTATGATAAATTTCAGTTGTCAATGTTAACAGTTGTTAGTGCATTCATGCCCCCTAGAGTATCTTCATCTATTTGCACTTTTGAAAACTTGTTATTCAAACAATTACGTTTGGAATATACGAAAGTTAGAAAAAGTTTTAATAACTATAATTTAAACAAAAGTGAATGGAAAGCTTTATGAGGGAGCAGAATGGCAAGTATGTATTTATTCAATCAGACAAAGGGGGCAATTGGGTGACTTTTTTTGAAAACACAGTATGTATTAATAGCTGAAAGTTTACTTATGGATGTTACAGTGTATGACAAATTGTTAAGAAATCCTGTGCAAGAATTTAATGAAAGGTTATTAGAGCTTCTTGAAAGGGATGAAAGGTTAGGTTTCTTTTCAGCTGCTGACATCAGAAAATTGTATGTAAAGAGGCCCAGGGATGCCACATTCTTCACAATCCCAAAACTATACAAGTCCATGGAAAATCCCCCGGGAAGACCAATAGTTTCTGGGAAAGGTTCATACCTACCAAATGCAGGTGTCTTTTTGGACCATCAACTGAAGAGTTACTTATCTTAGGTAATTTCACATATTAAAAACAGTAAGGAATTGTGATTTAGTTGGTGGAAAATGTTGGGGTAGGAACTTTTATTGGGCTTGTGTAGACATAAAGGCATTATACACAAGTATTAGGAATCATTGGGGTTTGGAGGCTGTGGCTTCCATGTTGGGTGAGGGCCCACAGACAAATTATTTAATACAGCTCTCGGAGTTCTCCCTCACACATAATTGTTTTATTTTTGGGGGACAGTATTTTTTGCAAAAGGAAGGAACAGCAATGGGGGCATCATATGCCCCTGCTTATGCTATACTATTTATGAATTTTTTTGAGAATAGGTATATGTACAATACAGATTTTTATGTTAATCAAATTATTATTTATAAAAGATGTATAGATGATTTGTTTTTTGTTTGTAAGGGTGATCCAATGGAGTTTAAACGTTTTATGGAAAATTTGAATACAAATCCAACTGGGCCTTGAATTTACTTTTGAAGTCAACAAGGTTAGCATACATTTTTTGGATGTGGAATGTTTTGTGGCAGAGGATATAATCCATTACAAGCCTTTTATTAAGAAGACAGCTGCTAATAATTTCCTGTCAGCTGAAAATATGCATCTACCACACCTCTTGACTTCCCTTCCCTATGGGGAATTTAAACGCATTGATAACAACACTTATGATAAGTCAAGTATTCCTGAAGAGTTCATGAAAGTCAGACAAAAATTATTTAATATGGGGTATTCAATGGCATGTTTAGACAGGGCAGAAGATAGGGTGTTGGGAACAGGTGATGTGAGGAAAGCAGACAACAAAAGAACTTATGTGGGAGATTTCAAGAAAACTGATGAAGAGAGCAGATTGTTTTTTTGTTTCGAGCTTTTCTCCTTTGTAACATCTAAAAAGCTGGTGGAAAGATTTTGGCCCATTGTTTGTGAGGATGACAACATTGGGCATTTGTTTCCAAAAAAAGTAACTTTTTCTTGGAGCAGATTTCTTAATCTAAAGGAACTGTTGAATTTGAGAAAACCTCCAACGGTAGGAGGTTTGAAGGGGAATTACATTTGTGGCAGAGGTAGATTATGTTGTAGGTTAAAAAACTTGGATGGTAGAATGATAAATGGTGTTAGATACATAGCAAGGAACCATTTTACCTGTAGGTCATGTGGGCTGGTATATATTCTGGGTTGTGGCTGCACTCCAACCAGATGGTATGCGGAACAGACTAGGAGGATGGTGAAAATAGAATATTAGAATATCTGGGAGACATCAGAAACAATAGACTTGAAAGCCCTGTTGCATACCATTTCCACAAGGCCAATGGGGGTTCAGCAGTTAGTTTATTTTTCGGCATTTTAGCCAAACTGTTGCACACAAAAAGGGAGAATATTTCTAATGCATTAAATAATTTGGAAGCTAAATTTATTATTAATTTTAACACACTCAACCCTAGGGGTCTGAATCAGGAACTAAATATAAATATAAATACATAAAATAAATATTTATTAAATGTATTGATGTATTGTGAAAAAGTTATTTATTGGTATTTAATATATAGTTTGATTTTGTCTCAGGGTATTTATGTGTAACAATTGTTTGAGGTTAAACTTACGTTATACACATTCATGAAATTGCATTTATTGTGTTTAGAATGTAGTTCTTGGCTGATCCTGCATTCCCATTTTATTGTACTTATTAGTGCTCAGGTTTTACATGCACCCTCTTGTTATATTGTTGCACAGTCACTTTAAAATTTGGGTTCTTAAAACCAATGTAATTGTTTAATTAGCACAACGGAGTTGTTAATTCACATCTAAGTGGTTCTGAAAATGTATTTAAAGCAAGGCTTTGATGCTGAAAGTTACTTCCGTTTGAAGGCATACTGGCTGAGGTACCAGGAAGCATCAATAAAATACTGGTTGGAATCTATGGTGGTACATTTTTTGTGAAAGTTTTTTTTGGTCTGCTTTTCCAATAAGTTGGTAGTGTTTGTATATTTCATTTTGGGTTCGTGTTTTTATGCTGTATAGCACTGTCAGCCCTTTGAGTACTTGCATATGCACGTGGTGGCACTGTATAGCTCACTCCAATTGCCTTGGTCTTGGTCACACTTACCATTTTGCTAATAGGCTCATCACACAGTAGGATTTGTCACCCTTTGTTGAGGGCCTTACAGTAGCTGTTAAAGAGATGCATTGTGTCAGTCAGAACTACCTTAAAGTCTGGGCTGAAGGGCCCATAGGTAACAAAGTTGTGCCAGACTTTAACAGGAGTGTGCGTGTTTGTGTGTGTGTGTGTGTGTGTGTGTGTGTGTGTGTGTGTGTGTGTGTGTGTGTGTGTGTGTGTGTGTGTGTGTGTATGTGATTCAAAACTCAACTAGAAAAGTGTGTGTGTCAGCTACTTATCCAGGGGCCTGAAGTATTGATTGGATAGAGAGGCTGACAGATGTTTTGGATTGACTGCTCTGCTGAGATGTTAACCTTATAGGTGTGCTAGTGTGTGTAGTGTTACTGGGGATGTGGAGAGAGAAGGAGAAATGATCCCCACACTGACTTTGACCTCTGTGTGCTCTGAAGGGTAATTGTACTTTAATGTGCATGTACTTGTCATCCTACCTTTGTGTACATCCCTCACTGGTGGTAGTGGTGAGTATTTAGGCTCCCTGATGATTGGGCCAGTGCAGGGGTGACACACTGACAGTATGTACTGGTGCATACAGATGGCATATCACAAGTGAGAGAGTAACAGACTTTGTATCAGCATAATGTTTCAGACAGGTATGAAGTCTGATGCTGACATGTCTGTCACTATGGTAACTGTGAAATATTTTGCAATGATTACTCATAAATGCCCATTGTTAGGGGACACAGACCACATATAGGTTGCAAACATCTGGATATTCCATATACATCTGTACAGATGACTGGTATGGCCTGTATAGTTTAACATGGTGCATATAAGGCAGATGCCATTAACTGCCTCCTTAAATAATGCCACAGGGAGGCAGTCAACAGGCCTTAAAATGGTATAACCAACACACACAACAGCCACAGGGGATATGCTTCACACACAAATGCACACAGTACTATAGTTGCTAGTATTGGACTCCTACCTATCTAATTATAGTACTATAGTATTACACAGTTATTGCACGTGCTACAGAGCTTATAGGGTTAAAGAGTGTATACAGGTACTTCTAAGGTGAATGACATCATTGGGCCTTGTAAAGTAGGGCAATGGAAAGTGTACTGGGTGGAACATGCCTCAAAATCATATAACCCCCACCCCAGAGGATATGGTTCTCGCCCAAACTCACACACACACACACACACACACACACACACACACACACACACACACACACACACACACACACACAAAACATGGTTCTCACACACACAATATCACAGTTGCTAGTATTGGGTTAGAACCCCTACTTGTCTTGTTATTTGTGCTATAGTGTTACACAGTTATCGCATGTGCCACAGAGGTTATAAGGCTAAAAAGTGTCCCAAGGTACTTCTAAGGTGAATAACATCATCAGCCCTTGTAAAGTATAGCAATGGGAAATGTACTGGGTGGGAAAGGCCTCAAAGTACTTTAACCTACAGACACTTGCCAGAACTAAGATTAGAACCCCTATATATTTAGTTATTTGTACTATACTGTTATGTAGTTATTGCATGCACCATGAAGCTTACAGGTCTAACGCCTGTCCAAATGTACTTCTAAGGTGAGTAATATCATCAGCCCTTGTAAAGTATGGCAATAGGAAGTGTACTAGGTGGGATAGGCCTCAAAGCACTTCAACCTACAAACATACACACTTACAAACACTTATAAACACACACACATTTGCCGTAACTGAGAGTAGAACCCCACCTATCTAGTTGTTTGTACTATATTGTTACATAGTTATTGCATGTGCCACAAAGTTTTCAGGTCTGTTGCCTGTCCAAAGGAACTTCTAGGGTGAACAACATCAGCAGCCCATGTAAGGTATGGCAATGGGAAGTGTACTGGGTGGGAGAGGCCTCAAAATACTTTAACTTACAAACATACACACTTACACCCACACAGTTGCCTGAACTGAGATTAGAACCCCTGTCTACCAAGTAATTTACACTACACTGCTTTTGTAATTATTGCACACACCACCTAGCTTATAGGACTGATAGCTCTCCAAAGGTACTTCTAAGGTGACTGATATCAGCAGGACTGCTAAAGTAGAGCAATGGGAAGTGTACTGGGTGGAAATGGCATAAAAATATTTAACCTACAAATACACACACATTCACCAAGACTGAGATTAGGATCCCTACTTAGCTAGTTATTTGTAGTATACTTTTATGCAGTTATCGCACACACCACAGAGCTTATAGGGCTGACAAGTGTCCAAAGGTGCTTCTAAGGTGAATGACATCAATAGATCTTGTAAAGTCCCCAATGAGAAGTGTACTGAGTGGGAAAGGCCTCATAATATTTTAAACTACAAATAGACACACACACACACACGCACACACATACATGCAGGTGATGTGATATTGCAACCCCTACCTCAGTACTGTTACACAATGGAGCTCACCTTTATTCTGGCATATGCGACTGTTTACAACTGGTATGCAACAGTCCACAGCAGGACATCACTTTATGCCTTTCAGGGTATCCCTGTCTATATATATATATATGTAAATATATATATATATATATATATATATATATATATATATATATATATATACACACATACAACAGATGCAGATATATCACATATGGGCCACCTAGAGCTAGTTGAGGGTAATCCTGTCTGATGGATGTGGGTAGAGTCAATTATGGTGTACATAGCTGTCTGTATGCAAAGACATCTATGTACATTACAGTTATGTAGTCCAATGTGGGTTTAGACATGGGCTATAATTCTCTAAGTGTAGGAGTATGCCCAGTATGACCTTATAGAGTAAGAGTGGGACTCCATTCCAGAGATCGTTGTACTCCAGTCCGGAGTTTTGTGTGCTACAGCCATGCCTCTCAACCTGTTAGTGCAAGGAATCTGGAGATAGCCTGCCAAAATGGGGGGACAATGGCCCAATCATATGGAGATACTGTAAATATTGCTCTAATTAATGTGGAAAGTTGCTAGTGTAACAGGGTTTGTTTTAGCAGACATTTTCTGACATATATGATATCTGACACTGAAATGTATTGTCATTACTTTCTGACAGAAATTCTTAGATCATCACAGTGATTTACCTGTGAAATACAAGCTGTATGATGCACAAACCAAACTTATGAGCCAAACTATAGACATTCTTGCCCAATCCAGCCGGTTGAGAGGAGTGGCTACAGCTGATTGGCTGATGAAGCTGTGTAAACTGTCCAGCACCTCAGTGATATACTGGCTGGGGATCACCTGCTTGTGTGTTATTCTTTTTAACTGAAAGGTCATATCCTCGTGTGACTCATACCTCTCAACTGTACAGTTTTTTGCAGACTGCCCAGATGCCCAGTTCGCTCCTATCACCTTCTTGCTAAACTAATTAACTCCCCTTATCCTATCCCTCATCCTCCGTTGCAGTTACACTCTTTAGCTCCCAACTGCCTCCCTCTCTCTTCCTCTACAAAAACCCATTTCACACTCTCAAATGATAGTGCACTTCCAGATTCATAGCTCCCTACCTCTTTAGACATGTGGTACTCCATTCTATTATCCACCCTACTAGCCCCATACCTCTTAACCTTATAGGAAACCCAACCTCTCCTAGGATTCCATACATCAAAGGCTCATACCAACACCCCAGAAACTAAACATACTAACTTTTATCACATCAGTAGTACTAGGTAATTTCTAACATCATGCTCTTATTCCCTATACACTAACACCAGTAAAATTAGCCCTAGACTCAAACACTACTGTAAAATTGTAGATAAATTTCTATTTAAAGTCTATTACTTGATGGGGATATACACCCTAACCCTGGCCCTACCAACACTAGTAAATACTCTCCCTCTACCAGCAACTTAAGCCTCAACCCTACAATCTCCTGACCACCCAACTCTCTCCTAACCTGTCATCTCAACATCAGAAGTATCAATAACAAATTGCATGAACTTCATGCACTCCTTGCTGTTCTCTCCCCTGATATTCTGTGTCTCTTAGAGACCTGCTTAAAACCCACCACTACTGCTAATGAAATACTTCTCCCTGGGTATAACATACACAGGTGGGACTGGGCTTCCAGAAAAAGGGGCAGGGTAGTGGTACTCTACAAATCTGAAATGATTGTAACTACAGATGTTATACAACCACCTCAGATAAATAATTCAGAAATCCTAGCTTCCAAACTGAAGCTTAACAACAGTAAATGCATCTATATAATTTGTATGTACATTCCCCCAGGTAACAATATAGCCACACTAGAGGACACCCTTCACTGCATATCTAGTCACTACCCTCAAGAAACCTTACTTCTCGGTGACTTTAGTATAGATTAGAGCACATGTTCCTCAGAATCTCCTACCACCCATATTAACTTGCATTCATTCAAGCAAGTTATTAACACCCCAACTAGAACAGGCAAACTTAACCAGAAAGTATACTTGATTGGGTACTCATTAATAGTCACCCTAACCTATATACATTTGGTACCCTCCCTGATAGTCTAAGTGATCACCACCTCACATATATAATCAAACACAAAGTAGGCAAACCCAATCAACCCTTACTAAGACATGTCAGAAATAAAAAAAAAACGTTGAATTAGCCAAATTTCAACAAGAACTAAATTCTTGTAATTGGTCTATACTAAAACACCTCCCCTTAGAAGAAACAGTATTGTACTTTAACAAAAAATTCCTTGAGATCCTTGACTTTCATGCACCCATCCGCTCTAAGAAAACTAAGGCAAAAGCTGCACCTTGGCTCTCAAAAGAGACCAGGCTCAAAATTAAACTCAGAAATAAAGCTTTGGCTTTATGGCGAACTACTAAACTCCCTCATGATTAAATTAAATACAGGCAACTTAGGAATGAAACTAAAAAACAAATATTACTTGACAAAAAACAATACTAAAGAAAACTACAAACTTCTAACCAAGATAACCCTCAAAAGTTCTGGGCAGGGCTAAACAATCTAATACACCCTGGAAAAACTACTACCCCTGTTCCAGCTGCCCTCACTGATAAACCCTCAGAAGCAGTTCCTGACAGTTTTAATCATTTCTTTACCGAGACAATCCAAGCCCTAGCCAGTACGCTGCCCCTCAGTCCCCACAGCCTAGATAGTTCCACCCCTAAAAATCTACCACTATTTAGCTTTCAACCAATTGCTACATCACTTATCCACACCTATCCAGTCTCATTACTTATCAATTGCACCTTAAAAGAAGCAAAAATTCCATCCTGTCTAACTCTATGTCATTATACTGCCTACCGTCCTTGTTAATATGTTATTAATGTTACATTTGTAGTAATCTCAGAAATAGTAATGGCAGTTTTGTACTTGTATGTAAATAGCCTATGTTTTTGTTAAGTTCTTTCAGCTCATTTACTGTACCTAATTATCAATGTAACTCTGTTGGAGCTTTTCTCCCCGGGCCTCCGCTGAAAAAGGACATGTATCCAGTCGGACCATCCCGGTTAACAAATGTAAAATAAATAAATAACTAATCAGAAAAATAAAACCCACCACACTCTCAGCTGACCAACTTCCAGCTGAATACCTACAAAAATCAGCTGATGCCATCGCCTATCCAGTCTCATTACTTATCAATTGCACCTTAAAAGAAGCAAAAATTCCATATATCTGGAAGATATCCTATGTCATTCCTCTCCATAAAGGGGGTAGTTCTACTGAACTCTCTAACTGCAGGCCTATAGCCATACTCTCTCTTCTAGCAAAGATAATGGAAAAACGTATTCAAAAACAATTCATGCACCACCTAATAAACAACCATCTCTTGGCAGATACCCAGCATGGCTTCAGACCCCACCACAGTACTACCACAGCCCTATTAGTCTTCTCTAACACTATAAACTTTCATCGTAACAATAACCATATCTCTTCAGCTCTATTCTTGGATCTGTCCAAAGCTTTTGATATGGTGGATCACAAACTATTAATCCACACCCTACAGTCACTCTGTCTAGATCCAAAATCACTTCAATGGTTTGATTCCTACCTAAGTGGTAGACAACAGGCTGTACTTTGGCAAACTAAACTCTCCACCCTATTACCCAACACCCTGGGAGTTCCACAAGGCTCTATATTAGGCCCACTGTTATTCTCCATCGTTATCAATGATTTGCATACTGTCATACCTAAAGTCAACTGTATCCAATATGCAGATGACTCTACACTAATCTGCTCAGCTACATCCCCTACAGAGCTACAGCTAACTATCCAGTCTACCTTTAACACAATAGAAAACTGGCTCCCCTAATCGCCGCTTGATATTAAATCCCAAAAACACTAAAATGCTAATATTCCTACCAACACAAAGGTCCTGCACCATAAACATCACAATTAAATCTAAGGATGGCACAGTCATCTCACCTGACCTATCTACTAAACTTCTAGGTGTCACTATTGACAACTACTTAATGTCTGACCTACATGTTAACCAATTGATCAAAACCATCAATAAAAAACTAGGATCACTGTATAGAATAAAATCTTTCTGACTCCCCCAGCCAAGGTAGCCATTGCTCGATCTCACCTTCTCTCTACTCTCCTGTACGCATCCCCTCTTCTTCTTAATAACAGTAAGACAACCCTAAACAAGATCACTACCTGTTATAATCACATCACCAGATTTGCCACTGGGCTCCCTTTCAGGACACATCACTGCATCAATCTAACTCAGCTCAGTTGGCTCAAACTACCTAGTCTATTGCTATATAACCAACTGATCATGGCCCACAAAAGTATATATAACCCTGAAAACACCCCTGCACTCAAAAACCTAGTCACCCTGTATGACAACCCAAGACCATTGCGTTCTTCTAACAGAGTCCTCATCCAGACATACAAAACTAATAACCTAGCCGGTGACTCTCTCCTGTCTAACTCTGTAGGCAGATCTTGGAACCTTTTACCTCCTGAGATTACCTCACTTTCTTCTCTAAGCCATTTCAAAGCCAAGCACAAACTATACCTGGGGTCAAAATGGACCTGCTATTGTATCAAGCCTGGCTAATCCTCTCTCCACATAATGTACAATCCGCAAATGGCACCTTTTAGTAACTACAACTTTCACATTTACTTACTTCTGATCTCATCAAATGAATTTTAATGACACTATTAGAAATGACAACTTTTTGACTCTATGTAAAAAAAAAATGTGTGTCTAAATGTTTTTTTGTAACTTTTTTTTCATGCTACCCAAATTTTTGTGTTATAAAATGATACTTTGTTTTGTTATTGTTAGGAGCTTTTCTCCCTGGGCCTCTGCTGAAAATGGACATATATCCAGTCAGACTATCCCGGTTAACAAATGTAAAATAAAATAAATAAATAAATAAATGTTTGTCTCATAACTGTGGTCCATTTTTCATAAGATTGTGGTTTTCTGGCAAGTTAGCAGCAAATAATTTAAGACTGAAGTTAGAAAATAATGACAGAACATTTGAGTTTCAGACTTCATAACCTTCAGAACATTCATGCTAATGCAAAACCTGTTATTCCATCAAATTTCTAAGTTTGTGAGAGCAATATTTAAACATTGTCCCTATTTTTGGGCCTTTGTCCCACTTTTATTTATGACCTTGGTCCAGATTTCTTGCTCTAAGAGGTTGAAAGGTATGGGTCTGGGTACAGAGTGCATTCTACTGAGCAGAGATGTCCATTATATGTGTGGTATATTCCACATAGCACTGTGGTTTCCAGGTATGCCAGTGGAAGAGCAGTATAGAGTAATGTGGTGAACCAGTGACAGACATTTGTTTATAGGTTGATAGGTTGATATGAGGTTACTAGGCTTTTGGCCTTGAAGCCCTTATAACTCTTGCAGATGAGAGTGTAGTCCATGTTAAGACATGTCAGCTCCTGTACAGCAAGGACACAGGTGGAATCACAGGGCTGTATTTTCTGTTTCCCATGCACTTATACAGGGAGCACTTCACAAAGGGTATTAAGGCACTCTGCTTGATGTGGACAAGGAGCGTATTCCACAGATGGGGAAGTCTGTGGGACATGATGTATCTGTCATACCAACAAGCTCTATTGATATCACAGACCAGGTTGATGCTGTGCCTACAGGTTGATCGAGTGGGCCTTGACTTCCAGATGTGCAGCAGTATCATCAAGGCAGGGTCTGGATTGTTTTGTATGCCAGACAGAGGTCACTTCTGAGGAGTCTATATGGAACTGAGTAGAGGAACAGTGTTGTTAGCCTATCTGTGCAGGGTAGGTGTTTGGGGTCCTGGATTCTCCCAGTGAGCAGCCTCTGTGGTCTCTCCAGCTGTTGCATGTGCTTTGTGAGGTACATGCCAAAGGGGGCATTGTACAAAATAATTGGCCTTATAATGTTAGAATACATGGATCTTAGGTTCATAGGTTCATAGGTAGGTACTAGGCTATTGGCCCTAGGGCTTATATAAGCCTAGCCTAAAAGGTACCCTGGCTTTTGCCACCCAAGAAAATTATTTTCCTGTGCCCCTGTTGAGCAGAGCCACAGAAGTGATCCCCGGAATGAATTTCCTATTTCCCATCCAATCATCAAGATTTTTATTGAACAGTACTAATGTTTTGTTTGATATATATATATATATATATATATATATATATATATATATAGGTAGTTTGTTCCAGAGTATGGGAAGTCACTTGGATAGGAATCTATCCCTCCAGCATGTTCTGTTTATTGTGGTGACAAGGTTTAGGTCCCTAGAGCATGTAGATCAGAGGGACTGGGATTTCTTTAAGTGAAGCATGTCTGACAGCTCTGGATTTGACATAGCTTTGTATGTTAGACAGAGATCGCTTCTGAGTAGGCGATATGCAATAGTGTAAATCTGGAATTTTTTGAGATGGTCTGCATAAGGCTTATGTTTGAGGCCAGTAATCCTCTTTGTGAGGTATTTTTGCAGCCTTTTCAGTTGTAGATGTCTTGTGAGGTACATACCAAAAGGGGCATTGTACTCTATAATGGGTCTAATGAGTGATGAGTAGAGGGGAACAATGACCTCCTTTTTCCTGGATGAGAAGTCTTTTTTGATGAGGAGTGCCATGTAGAAGGATTTTCTGACTACTGTGGCGATGTGATTATCAAAGGAGACACTACTGTCCACCTGTGTTCCAAGGTCTCTTATCACACTTTCGGTGTTAAGTAGACTACCGCTTATGTGGTACTTCGTGGGTACAGAGTTTTTACCAAAGGGGATGACAATGCACTTTTTGGCATTGAGCTTGAGGCCATGGCTTTGACACCAGGCATCTGTCTCAGTGAGGCCCTTTTGTAGGCTGTCCCCATCATTAGGAGTTTCGATTATGGCTCCTAGTCTGCAGTCATCTGTGAACTTCATTAGCCAAAGACCTTCTGTGTTAGCCTGTACTTCAGAGAAGTAGATACCAAACAGGAGAGGACCCAGGACTGAACCCTGTGGCACTCCACTTGTCACTGGTCTGAAGTCAGATTTGGAGTCTGCTGCTTTCACAGTGTGAGTTCTGTCAGTGAGCCAGTTGGCAACCCATCTTGTGACATAAGTTCATAGGTAGGTACTAGGCTATCGGCCCAGGGGCCTAAGTAAGCCTAACCAACAATGTTCCTTGGCTTATGCCACCCAAGAAAGTTATTTTCCTGTGCCCCTGTCAAGCAGAGCGACAAAAGTAATCCCCAGGGTGTATTTCCTATTTCCCATCCACTCACCAAGATTTTTCTTGAAAAGTGCTAATGAGAAACTTTGCTTGACATAGATTGGTAGCTTATTCCAGAGTATGGGAAGTCTCTGGGACAGGAATCAATCCCTCCAGCATGGTATGTTTATTGTGGTGACAAGGTTTAGGTCCCTAGAGCATGTAGCTCAGAGGGATTGAGATTTCTTTAAGTGTAGCATGTCCAACAGCTCTGGGTTTGACATAGGGATTTATACCGAGTTTAGTGAGTTTATCTATAATTCCAGAGTGGGGGATGGTGTTGAAGGCTTTGGCGAGATCGAGATAGGCTGTGGGAACCACCTTACCCTCATCTACAGCTTTGGAGTCCGCTTTAAAGAAGTCTATCAGGTTTAGGAGACATGATCTGCCTTTTACAAACCCGAACTGGGTGGGGTCCAGAGTTTGGAGATTACCAGTGTCATTGTTTATAAGTTCCATGATGATACATTCCATAGCCTTGCAGACCAGGCTCATCAGGCTAATGGGGCGGTAGCTCCCAGGGTTCATGGTGGCTCCCTCTTTGTGGAGTGGGCTGACCATTGCTATGCTCCATTCAGTGGGCACAAAGCCTGAGGTGAGGCTATGACTGAATATGGTACTTAGGTGGGGTGCCAGTTCATTCTGTAGTTCATGTAGAACACAGCCTGGGATGTTGTCAGGTCCTATGGATGCTGTGTTCTTGGCTTTGGAGAGTGTGGTTTTTACCTGTACAGCCATGATTACAGGAACTTTGCATTCCTCCAGTATAGAGCTGGGCCCTTTAGGGGGTGAGAGTAGGGTAAAGTTAGCACTGAACCTATCTGTCAGGATGTTGGCAATATCAGTTGATTGTGTATATTTAGTGGCATTGTGCTGTAACTCAGAGCAGATATGAGTGTTGCCATTGAGATTCTTGACATACCTGGATAAGATACCCTTACTTTTGTGTTGGCCCATCTATGGCCAAATACCTCACTACTGATTGTGTATGTAGGACATTGTTGTTAATGTGATAATATGTGGGGATGTCAGTCTCCCCAAAGGGGATGATGATGCATCTGCAGGCATTCAGCTTGAGGCCATGTTTCTGGCAGCAGTCATTTGTTTTGGTGAGACCTTGTTGTAGGATAGCCACATCACTTTGGGTATTGATGACTGTTCCCAGTTTGCAGTTGTCTGCCAACTTGGTCAGCCATAGGCCAGTGTTTTTGGCCTGCACCTCAGAGAAGTATATCCCATATACCAGGGGCTCCCACACTGATCCCTGGGGTATGCCATTCATTACGGGTGTACTGCTTGACTTGGCTATCCTATTATAATTATGTGGGTTTTATCAATGAACCAGTTTGCTACCCATCTGGTAACATATGAATTGCTGCCTAGCTGACAGAGTTCATGTACTCTGGCTAAGTGGTGAATAGTGTGTAAGGCTCTGGCCAAGTCAAGGTAGCCAGAGTGCACCATCTTTCCATCATTCATGCCTTTTTTGGCTGTCTCAGGGAAGTCATCCAGAGTTCACTGGCATACCTCCACTTGAGAAAGGCAGTCTGTGTAGGCTCAATTATTTGGATCTTGCCACTGTCCCTGTTAATGAGGTCCATGAATCCATGATGATCCATAATGATAATACCTCAGACGGTTTGTGTTGCTATGTTATTATGAGGCTACATGTTGGCCCTAGCTGTCAACCTCTCACAGACTGACATCTGTACAGGCTAATATATGACAGCCAGACACAGGCCCACAGATGGGGACAGGGTGGTAATAATGCTCTGCCAAACATAGACAGCTAGGAGACTGATTTGGTATAAGCTTTATTTTTCTTATGAGTATGATGTCTGCTTCTCCACTGTCTGCCATTGATGTCTTGACATGGACCTTTCTTGTTTGGCACATAGTTTGGCAGGCAAATGCAATGTTAGGACAAGCAGAAGAGATATACGAGGCATACTTGTGATCCTTCTGTGACAGCCTGTCATTCCAGTGGTATGGATGATGGCCAGTGACTTGTTGTCAGTGCTGACACAATAGGGGACTATTGCATACCCTGGGGAAGCCAGTATTGGGCAGACATTTCATGTTGTCCCACATAGCAGTCAGTTGTCTGTTGCTATCCTGATAGGCCATCCCATTCCCTTGCATACATGCAGTGATAACTTAGATATGTTACCAAAAGGTACTACTCCATGCATCTATTGTTAAGAAGAGTGGCTTACCTTGTGCCTGCAGCAGTTGTAAGGACAGTGCTTGAGGGCTGACTTTGTCAGATGCACGCAGTACACAGCCTATACATAGTAAGGTACAGGTAGTGTGATGTGTGTGGCATCCATTTTACTGTATGTGCGAGGTGGAGAGAGGTGTCAGCCCCTGGATCCCTAGGGTGTCAGTGTATGTGCTATTCATTGCCTCTTTGCCAAGGCCAGAGCATACTGGGCATGCCTACGTCTGCCTACAAGGGCAGGCTCATGGGGGTTCTCCTCCATGTCCCCCTGTGCCTGTGGAGACCTTGGCAATGGTGGGATGCTGTGTGCCCTTTCCCTGTGATGTTCCTGCCGCATCTGTTTCAGAAGGATCATATTGTGTAGCATGGCACATACTATGAACATGTGTGCACATGTGGCTGGAGAGTACTGGAAGGCTCCACCAAATATGTCAAGGCAGCAGAACTGTGACTTGAACATCCCAAACACATGCTCTATAATGTTCCTAGTTTGTGTGTGTGTGCCTCATTATGGCATTCTTCAGTGGGTGTATGTGCATTTCTGATGGGTGTCATCATCCACAGTTCCAGTGCATAGCCAGCATCCCCCATGAGATGGCCATACGGGATGTCCACCCTGGAAAATGCCTGGTACAGCTGTGAGGCATGCCAGATGTGGGAGGGGTGATAGCTGGCAGGGCTGCTGATGATAATGCCCTGGGCATTTCACATGACCTGGAAGTTGGAGTGATATTCCTTGCAGTTGATGTACACTCTACCGTCTTCACAGGGTGGTGCTTTGATGTGGACGTGAGTGCAGTCTATGGCACTCAGTACCTCTGGGTAGTCTGCTACATGGTAGAAGAGACGCATATTTCTGGTTCTCTCCTCAGGTGTGCTGGGGAAATAAATGTGCTCATTGGCATGTGGTAGCATGGCATCCAGGAACTGGTGGAGTACCCTGGATGCAGATGCCTGTGAAACCCCCATGATGTCCCCAGTAGGTCTTAGGAAAGTACCTGTAGCTAGTATTCTTCAGGCCACACATACCTTTGTTTCAACTGGGATGGGTTCCCCTCTGTTGGCTCTGAGTCTGTGGTGAGGTTGGCAGAGCTAAGTGAGTTGCTGAAGTATGCCCCTTTCCACCCTGTAGAACTCTAGTGTCCCCAGATCATATACCCCTGAAAGGTTACCCTAGATCTGAACACTCTTCTCCTTCTCATTCTGGTCTGGTTGTCAGCATTATCCTCATCACTGTCCTCAGTATGTAGTACATAGAGATGTAGCAAAGCAGCAGCAGCCCCTATCATTTTGTCAGTTAAAATTCCCAAGTGTGTACACCAACGGTGCAGAGTTTGTGGGAAAAAAAAACAGTCTGAAAGGTGTTTGCATACTTGATACTGGTGTGTTGCAGATGCAGCCTGTGTGATTCGCTGACTATGATACATTTCACCCGCCGGCTATATTATTGAGGGGTCTGAATGGGCCACTGTGAGTGGCAGAGTTTGTATTAGTGATTTGTAGTTCATTTCCTTTATTCTGCTATTTCCTGCTTATTTTCTTTTTTTTCTATTTCCACTGTTTAAGCCCCGCACTGCAATGCACAAACTGTTTAGCTAGTGTAAACATTGCTGAGCAGAAAGGGCCCTTCTCTGTACATGAACATGCTCAGCATTTCTGAAATCAGCTAAGTACATCTAATCAACCTCAGATACACCCCCTTGCTTAGCTGTACTTAGCTGAGCGAAATAGAAGCTGCGGATCTCCAATGTGCTTACACCAAACATGACACACACCCTTTTCATGTCAGGTGCTTCTTCTGCTTACACCATGGCATTATAGCTCCTACACGGTTAGGTACCCAAGGACACGGTCTCCCATGTTGCTAATCAATAAATTTAGCTCATTTACATACCCCTACCAGCTTATACCCTAGTTACACGACTACCCTGGAGCATATGCCCTTAGCAACCACTGTTATCTGTCATTGTTATGAGTCTGCATGTTGCCCACTATAATGGCAAAATTATTGTTTCACATTTAATTGCCTTTTTACTAATTTGTTTTTTATTTTCTACATGATCACTTTTGTGCGTGGCTGAGCTCCGCTTAAACAGCCCCATATATATATATATATATATATAAAAAGAAAAAAAATTGATTTTTACAGTTTTGCAACAGTTTGGCATGCCAATGGCTACAATTTTGGCCATTGTCATGTGTAATGAACATAATATATGCTATACTTTAAGGTGTCATGCCCCCAATTTTATTTTTGCAGAAATGTACACGGTTACTAACCACATACATTTCTGCTGTGGACACGGCTACAACACAGATGCCTGTCTGCTTCCTGGATAACAAATTCTCCTCATTTGCATGGTTTTCACCAGCAAATGAGGTGATTTGCATTATTCCGTTGCATCCGTGCCAGAATAGTGCTGGGAGGCTCATGCACACCCCCAGCCTTGTTTACTAGATCACACAGGCCACGAACTCCATGTTCTAGCCATGCCACTATGCCGATAGGGACTATCAGCTTTATTAAATCCCAGGAAATGTCTTTCTGTTGGAGTAGATAAACAGATAATTTGACATGAAAGTACATGATGGTGTTTGTGGTTAAAGTTAATGCTGTTGTGTGGTAAAGTAATGAGAACAGTTTAAAGTTTATGAACAGTATCACTGCAGACAAAAATAATCGGGTCTATATATATTATATATTAGAAGTTTTCAAAACTTCGAACCTCATATGTTCGACAACATATGAGTGAAGTTTGAAACATAAAAATATAATAAAAAATTAAAAAAAAAAAAAAAAAAAAACTTACCTCAACACCCTCCCTATACCCCCCTACTTAAATATACCAACTCCGAGATCGCACTTCAGTGCAGAAAAGGGACATTTTTCAATTCTGCACCATACAGAGCCATTGCTTTTCACCTTCAAAGTTTTTAAAGTTCATATATATATATATATATATATATATATATATATATATATATATGGTTCTAGGTCATAAGATCGACTGCCACTTTCACCGACAACAGAAACATCGACACCACATTATCGACAAACCATAAACACGACACCTCACATGCCCGACAAACAAGTAACCGACGATCCACAAACACGAAACCCCATACACTGCACACACCACAATAACAACAATCAACAAGCAAAACACATCCCCTTATCCAAAAACCACACACAAAACACAAGCACACCAAAATCCTCACAAACCCACACTAAACCTCACACACACAACTATGTACAACCCTAACCCAAACCCTTACCCTAAGGTCCGTCACTATCGCACAATCAGCTAACCCGCTCCCTAACCCTAACTCACTTAACCCACCCCTAACCCACAAAATACCACTACCGCACACTGACATAACCCGCGCCCTAACCCTAACTCACTTAACCCGCCCCTAACCCAAAAAATACCACTACCGCACACTTACCTGACTCGTGCCCTAACCCTAACTCACTTAACCCACCCCTAACCCCACAGACTGTCACTATCCACACTTAACTTACTCGCACCCTAACGTCCATCACCACAGCATACTCACACAGCCTTCTTTCCAACTCACTATCCCTGGCGTCGGCGTTGTCATCCGTAGCGTCGGTCTTCCGAGTGTCGATCATCTGGCGCCCGCTAATCCGTTGTCGCTTATATCGGCTGTCGATCTTCTAACCTAGACCCATATATATATATATATATATATATATATATATATATATATATATATATATATATATATACATATACATACATATATATATATATATATATATATATATATATATATATATATATATATATGTAAAACAATGACTGCAAAAAAATCCATTTTGCAAATACTTATCCAATTCTCAATTAATCTGTTATACTTAAAAACGATGGCAGTTGACTGCTACATAAAAAATATTGAAATGCAGCTGGTTTATATATTCTGCAAGGAAATTTTATAATGCAGTTTAACTAAACAGTGTTATAGTTTTATTTTCATTTTTTTTTTAATCATTTCTTGCAGTGTCCATTTGTTTATGGTTAATAGAGTATCGGTACTCTGCTGGATTACACAGGAAAACTGGAATACCTTATTTTGTGAAATAATTTGAAAACACCTGTCTATAATTTCAGGCAGCACAGCTGCACAGTGAGTTCCAGTGTCAATTCATATTAACATGTTGTTCAGCTCAGTTCTTGGGAGGGAAGTTCTATGTGGTGTATGCATGTCCTTCCTGTGTTTACATGAATTTTCTGTTGACACTCCGATTTCCTCCCACATCTGACAGACATGTGGTAGATACATTCATGTCTCAAAATTATCCATAGGGATGTGTGTGACTGTGTGTGTGTGTGTGTGTGTGTGTGTGTGTGTGTGTGTTGCACGCAGTTGTTTGTGTATTTTGTGTTTACTTTGTTAGATCAGCTGTTTGATGGAACTCTGTGTTTCAGCAGTTAACTTACTTGCTAACACCTTTACCAATATCCTACATCTCACCATCACTGTTATTTCCTTAAATGTGTGATGACGAGGGTGGACAGGATTATGAATAAGTATATTAGAGGATCAGCCCAGGTTGGAAGGTTTGGAGACAAAGCCAGAGAGGCAAGATTACGTTGGTTTGGACATGTGCTGAGGAGGGATGCAGAGTATACTGGGAAAAAGATGCTAAGGATGAAGCTGCCAGGTAACAGGAAAAGAGGAAGGCCTAAGATAAGATTTATGGATGTGGTGAGAGAGGACATGCAGTTGGTTGGTGTGACAGAGCAAGATGCAGAGGATAGGAAGAAATGGAAACAGATTATCCGCTGTGGCGACCCCTAATGGGAGCAGCCGAAAGAAGAAAAAGATTGTCATTTCTTTAACTGGAATGTTTTGCATTCCTTTCATCCTTTCTATTTTGTTTCTCTTTCAACTTGTGCCTACCACTCATTCAGACTCTCTACTAAGGCCATCTGTTACTAATGTTGACAAGTCCATATGTCTTTAAAGTTTCATTTAGATTTATATGGCAATGATGCCAGGGTAATCCTATGGGCTAGGCTTGTAAAGGCTCCAGGGCCATTAGACTAGTATACACCTATGAACCTATAAGATATCATCTAACACCACATCCTGGTAACTATCAAAGAAATATTTTATTATAACATATCCAACTACAGTACCCTTTCTATGACAGTCCACAAGGCACACCTAAACAGGCTTGAGTCCCTTAACTTTGAATCAAATGCTATTATTTTGTAGCATTTCAAAGATGAACTGTATATAAATATATGTAACACTTAGCAGACTTCATCATTCATCAATGCATACCCTTTAGATAAGGTCATGCTCTACATTTCCTTTCTAGGAATTGAAATTTATTGGGCCTGGTTTTCACAGATATAGTTCCACTGTGCTGTATGCCTGTAGTTATCTCATCGGTGGTCATCTCTGATCACCATTCAGTGGTTTTCCTCAGGTCTACCCAATTCAAATTTTCTACAGAATGTGCTGTGTTTAGAGAATTGTCAAGGACAGCTACAGCAAGTTGATGACCTGGAGTAGTTTGTGCCCCTACCCCCCATAGGGTGTAGTATCTAGTACTGCTGCATTTACAGACAGTTTCTATTGTTACCTCAGTGCCTGTTTCAAGACATTGGTCCTAATCTAGCACAAATGTAGCACCAATTTAGGAGTAATCCCTCCTGTGGTAGAACCACAGTATGAATAACCTGTATAATAAAAGAAAAAAAAAATGATCGTTGCCCTTAAAAATAAACTGAACATCCAATGTTCCAAAAGTGAACTTCAGTGGTTAAACAAAGGAATTACAAAAAAGTCAAGTCTACCAAGGCTTAGTATGAACTGAAAATTATGACCTGTATCAAGAACAGCTATAAATCCTTTTTCAACTGTCAAAAACTTTAGAAACAATATCCATCACTATACTGAGTTGATACATAATAACATACACTTGGCCACTGAGGACATAACCAACATACTAGCAGATAAATTTAGGTGAAGCATCTCCCCCTTGTTCTCCCTGCTTCCTGCACATGATTTTCTGTCTTGGCCCCTCCCAAAGATGAGCTCAAATGTCTAAATGCTCTCTCTAATACTAAAATTATTAGATCATTGGATTGTGATTATGTGTCAGTGGCCTCTTTGTTTGTATAAAGCACTGCATTACTTCATATCTGACTCTTAACTGGTTTCATGCTGGAGGCATGGAGAACTGCTGTGGTCATCCCCATCTACAAGGGTGACTGTACCACTAATCCTGGCAGCTGCATGTTATTATGCTTTACAGTCACATACTTAAGATAAGGGAGTGTATCATTATGGAGCTTGTTAACAAAGAAATTAGATGCTTATAATCCATTTTCCCATACCTGTTTTGGCTTTGTGAAAGGATGATCCTGTCTGTTATTGATTGGAGCATATTGCTAAGTACCACTTACCCTGAAGGACTTTGATACCATTCTTTACTTAGGTATTAAGATAATCATGCTAAATGTAAACTCTTATATAACCCACTGTATGGATTCCACGGTGGTGTAGCGGTAGCGTTGTTGCCTCACAGCAAGAGGTTCTCCCGTTCGATTCTCAGCTAGTGTGCGGGGAGTGCCTTTTGTGTGGAGTCTGCATGTCCTCCCCACGGGTCGAGTGGTGTTCCAAAAGACATGCGTGAATGGGCGTGCCTTCATTGAAGGTTGGGCATCGAGGTCGCAACTCGGCACCGTGAAAATCTACTGTCAATCATTAGCGAACCAGTGTTCCGCTGTGGCGACCCCTAACCAGGAAAAGCCGAAAGACAACAACAACAACAACAAAGAAGACTGTTTCAGAGGAAAAACCCAATCAAATAAGAGAGGGAGCACAGTTTTTCACTTGTGGGGTCTCCCCAGGGCTCTGTATGAGTTCTACTTCTACAGATAATTTACTTCTCTTATGTCAAACTTGATGCCAAGGGTCTTTGGCTGATCAGGTCTGCAGAATATTGTAACGTTTAACATTAGATTATCTCCAATCAGCTTTGTGAAACTGTTTTAGGTAATTTCCAGAACAGACTGTCCTGTGACAGACATCCTACATTACCTTTGCATGCCCTGATCTCACATAAATATCAGAGACTGAGGATGACATGGTCTCAATGAGAAAGGGCAAGATGGAGCTCACTTGTTACTTACCCTAAACTGGGGTGCTGTTTCAAGTTCAGGATATCTTAGCACTGCAGGAGTGTTAAGCATTACTAGGACAGGGCTCCTCCTTACTAGAAACAGCATTTCTTGAGTTGAATCTAGATTTCTAACCAATATCCAGGAGTTTTTCCCCAGTGGTACTGACCAGAGCTATTCTTTGCATGCATGCATTCAATACCAGATCAATGCTAAGCAAGCAAAACATTATTTTCAGCTTGTTCTGTGGATGTGATCTGGATTTTTATTACAAAGATCTAATGGTTAAGGTGTTTGCCTTACAAACACAAGGTACAAGGTTTGAGTCTCACAAGGGATAATTGGTTAAGCTTAAAATAGCTCGTAAGGGCAGTTAACTTAGTACTAATCTATGAACCTATGAACCTATGGATAAATACACTGACACATATCTTGTGACATCTAGGCTTCTGGTTTATTCAGGGTACTAGGCATGTTGAAAAATATTAGTAACCAAGTAGTATGAAGCACAAAACACTCCACCAGAGCCATGACTGGTAAAATTTAATAGTGTAGACACAAAGATACATAAACTTTAAAAACAGGTAAGTTTTCGTCACCAACTTCTTCAGATAAACTACACACACCACCACCTTCATTTAAATATCATTTCAGAGTTAATCCCACCCAATGAAAGCATACAATGACTCACAGTTCCTAATTGATTAATTAAATAAAAGTTACTACAACCTTCAAACTTCCCTGTCACAATCCCACTTGATGCTGATATAAAGTGCAATGTGCATAACAATTATAAATGAATTGATATATATCAAATAAATATCAAATACATACATGTATAACCCATGTAAATCCACTTTTATATAACAAATTTATACAGATATACTATTTGAGTTATATACCTTATTTTACTTAGACGTAGTAAAAAAACTTATAAATGAATAGCACCATCTAGTGGACAATCATAAAAACTTCTTATTTATAAAAAACTTTTCTCTCTCTAAAACTTTTTATAAAACTTTTTATAAAACCATTTTATCAAATAAAAGTTCTTTTACATTCCTTTGTAAGATATATTCAAACAGTTCAGGCCCATTCTATAACTTAGCAGATCTAAGCTTTAATACAGGCATAACAGAGATCGTATCATTTAAACCAGGTTTTTTACATGCTTCCAATACTACTTGCAAATACAGCTCTCTGTATTCAACCCTTGTTTCCCATTGTCCACCTCTCGGGTGAATAGCTACAGTCTCTAGAACAAAGAATCCAAATTCAGCTCCCTTACGTACACAGGTGTGCTTATATAGGGATTATTTTCATGTCTCATTTTTATATCATAGAGGTGTTCATATAACCTCTGTTTGAGTTTTCTCTCACTCTTCTCTATATAAAATAACTCACATATTTTACAAATCGCTAAGTATATAATTCCTTTGGTGTTACGATTCACAAAAGAATTCAAGTATATCTTCTTGTTACGAGATTTTAAATATATCGAGGCTCCTGTTAACAAATGGGAACAGTAATTGCAACTACCACATTTAAATAAACCTTTTTTCATTATTCCTAGAGTGTCCTTCACTTCTTCCTATTTGAGTGCTCATTTTGCTAAGATATCAGATTTGGATTATATTTTTGATAAAGAAATAAAGTATACATACCAAAAAGGTAAAAATATTAAGAATTTGTTAGAAATGGGCGCTCAAATTGGAAGAAGTAAAGGACACTCTAGGAATAATAAAAAAGGTTTATTTAAATGTGGTAGTTGCAGTTACTGTTCCCATTTGTTAACAGGAGTCTCAATATATTTAAAATCTCATAACAAGAAGTTATACTTGAATTCTTTTGTGAATCGTAACACCAAAGGAATTATATACTTAGCGATTTGTAAAATATGTGAGTCATTTTATATAGGGAAGAGTGAGAGAAAACTCAAACAGAGGTTATATGAACACCTCTATGATATAAAAATGAGACATGAAAATAATTCCCTATATAAGCACACCTGTGTATGTAAGGGAGCTGAATTTGGATTCTTTGTGCTAGACACTGTAGCTATTGACCCAAGAGGTGGACCATAGGAAACAAGGGTTGAATACAGAGAGCTGTATTGGCAAGTAGTATTGGAAGCATGTAAAAAACCTGGTTCATAGGTTCATAGGTTCATACTAGTCTATCTGCCCTAGGGCATTTATAAGCCTAGCCAGATTGTGTTTGGCTTTCGCCACCCATTTTAAATTAATTTTGCTATGCTCTTTTTTGAGGTTAGTATACTGTGCCTCTGTCTAACAGTGACACAGAAGTGATACCCAGGGTAAAAATACGATCTTCCATCCACTCATCAAGATTCCTCTTGAAGAGAGTCAATGAGGGACTCTGCCTAACCTGGACTAGGATTTTATTCCAGAGTGAAGGGAGCCTCTGGGTTATGAATCTGTTCCTCCAGCATGTCCTATTTATTTCAGTGCTGAAGTTCAAGTCTCTCGAACGCATAGCTCGATGGGATTTGGATTTTCTGAGGTGCAGCATGTCCATTAATTCCGGGTTGGACATGGATTTATACGTCAGGCACAGATCGCCTCTGAACAGGTGGTATGCCACTGAGTAGAGCTGCAGTTTCTTTAACCGGGCAGCATATTGCATCTGTTTGAGCCCTTTGATCCTCTTGGTGAGGTAATTTGGGGTCTTTCCAGTTGCTGCAGGTGTCTGGTAAGGTACATCCGAAAAGGGGCATTGTACTCAATTATGGGCCTGATGAGGGATGAGTAAAGAGGCACGATAACCTCCTCTGATCTAGATGGGAATCCCTTCATGATTAGGTGGGCTATATAAAATGTTTTTCTATCTACTTTGGCCACGTGGTTGTCAAATGAGAGATTGCTATCAACTTGGGTCCCCAGGTCCCTAATTACTTCTTCTGTACTTAATGGATTACCACCTATGTGGTAATTTGTGGGCACTTTGTTTTTGCCAAAGGGGATGACTATACACCTTTTGGCGTTTAGCTTGAGGCCATGGCTCTGGCACCAGTTGTCTGTTTCTAAGAGGCCCTTTTGGAGGATGCTTGTGTCGGCTGGAGAGTTGATTATGGCACCCAGTTTGGAGTCATCTGCAAACTTGGTCAGCCACAGTCCTTCCGTGTTGGCCTGTACCTCCGAGAAATATATACCGAACAAGAGAGGTCCCAGGACTGAGCCTTGTGGGATGCCACTTGTAACTGGTTTGGAGTCTGACATGACTCCAGCAATTCTAATCATGTGGGTTCTGTCCTTGAGCCAGTTTGCAACCCATCTAGTGACATAGGGGTTATATTTAAGCTGGTGAGCTTATCTATAATGCCCGAGTGGGGTATTGTATCGAAGGCTTTTGCGAGGTCCAGGTAGGCTGTGTGGACCACCTTCCCCTCGTCAATGGCCTTGGTGACTGTTTCAAAGAAATTGACCAGGTTTAAGAGGCAGGATCTGCCCTTAACAAAGCCAGACTGGGTAGGATCCAGTGTCTGTAGGTCCCCAATATCTTTATTTATGAGGTCCATGATGATCCTTTCCATAGCTTAGCAGACCAAGCTAGTCAGGCTTATGGGGCAATAGTTTCCAGGATCCGTTGAGGCACCACCTTTGTGGAGAGGGACCACTGTTGCTGTACACCATTCTTTGGGTTCATATCCTGTAGTTAGGCTGAGATTGAACAGTAGTTTTATGTTTGGGTTTAGCTCTTCTTGGAGTTCATGTAGGACACAGCCTGGGACACCATCTGGTCCCATTGATGCTGTATTTTTTGCTTTGGAGAGGGCAGCTCTTACCTGAGCATCTGAGATGTCAGGGGGCAGCACTCTGCTGGGATAGATATTTGCCCTTTTGGTGGGGAGTGGGGGGAGAAGTTTGCGCTGAACCTGTCAGCTAGGATGCTGGCAATGTCTGTGGGTTTGATGTATTTTTTGTCATTTAGGACTAATTCTGAGCATATCTGGGAATTCCCACCCAGGTTCCTAACATAACTAAAGAAAGCCTTGTGATTATCCTTAGTGTCCTGTGCAATTTTTCTCTTGAAGCTGGACTTAGACGCTTTTATGAGTGCCCATAGTTTTCTGCTAATACTGATCAGAGATGCTTTCCCTTTTTTGGGATTTTGCTCTATCATGTAGTAGCTTCCTCCTTCTATTGTATAGTTTATTTATGGCTGGGGTCCACCAGACAGGACGTCTCCCTTTGGAGGATTGGGTCTTGGTTTTATTTAGGATTGCATGATCCATGCATTCCTGAAGGTGTTCATAGAATGCCTTTATAAAGGATTCTGCGGTCTGGGTCATATTTTCCACAGGCTCGGGGGCTTTGAAGGATTCCACCTTGGTTTTGAGAAGTGTGAAATTTGCTTTAGAGAAGTTTTTCACTGTGGTTTTCTGGGCAGGGGGTGGGGTCGGTATGTGAATATCCAGTGAGATTAGTTTATGGTCTGATCTTATCAGTGAGGGATACACTTCTAGTCTGGAGCATAGAGTCCCCATGTTGGTGATGATCAGGTCCAGTATGTTTTCCCCTCTTGTGGGAGTAGTAACAAGTTGGTCCACAGCATTTGAGTTTATAAATTCTAAGAACCTTTGGGCTAGGGTGTTGGAGCTAGAGTAATGCTCCGAGTGTATGTTTGGGTAGTTGAAGTAACCCAATATAATGGTGTTTGGAGCAACCTTCATATTTTCCAGTGTTCTCAGGAAGGCTGAGTGGGGTTCCTGGGTTTGGGAGGGTGGTCTGTAGCAGGCTGTAAACTGGAAGGCAGTTTTACCCACTGTTAGTTGCACATGGATAGTCTCTGATGCTTCGTGCTGTGCCACCAACCTGGAGGTGTGGGTATCTTTGACGAATATTGATACCCCCCCTCCTTTTGTGGTTCGGTCCAAGTTTTGGGGCCGAAAAGCATGGTATGAGATATAACCTGGTAGTGCTGGGGTGCTCTCAGGAGCCTTGAAACAGGTTTCTGTTACTGCACAGATATCGATGTTCTCCATGCCAAGGAGAGTTTCAAGTGTGTGCATCTTGAGGTTTAGACTTCTGGCATTGAGTAGGATTACTCTTAGTTTCTTATCCCTTGTGATACCTATGGAGGTGGGTTTGTCTTTTGAGCCTTGTCTAAAAAAGGCACTATGGGGGAAGCAAGAGCCTTTGCCAATATCCGAAAGCCCAGGGGTGACAGTTGCAAGCAGTCCCTAGCGAAGCATCGTGGCTTGTCGAGCATGTCATCCCAGGCTGACAGGCATTGGATCCCCTTTGAATGACACCAATTCTTAAGCCAATTGTTGAAATTGATCATCTTGTCTTCATATTGTGGCATCATTCTTGTTGAGGATAAGATGCTACTCAAGGTCAGGGTCATACCGGCCTGGGCTACATGCTCAGAGAGCTCCTCTATGTCTCTTTTCATGTAGTCCAGGGATGTACGTCTCAGGTCATTCTCACCAGCATGGACAATGTCCGAGTCATATTTGTACTTGCCTTGGAGTGACCTGAGTGCTTGTGTTATGTGGCGGATCCTAGCACCTGACAGGCAGCTCACTGTGGCCTTCTTGTTCAGCCTGGTGAGTGGGACGTCAGTGTGCCTGACGACAGAGTCACCTATTACAAGTGTATTAGGTGTGTTGTTTAGCCTTAAAGGCTGTGACTGTACGGCACACTGGCTTTGTGAGCTATGTGCTGCACGTATTTTGTGTTGGGGTAGCGGTTGCTTGGGTGTCTGCTGTGGAAGTCTCTGCTGCTTAGGCAGATTTTTATTTAGAGCCTCCGAGTATGTTTTTGTGTGTTTATGTGTTTGGTTTTCTGTCGTGGTAGGTCTATGTGAGACTGGAATTGTAGTGAGTGTGGTTTCCTTCTCTTCCTGACTGGTTACACCAGTACTAAGTTGAGAGAGCTTAGCCTCCAGTTTGGCTATATGGTTACATCTCTCACATGTGTTGGAATTTGTTGGGAGGAGGAGAGGGTTGTCTGTGTACATGAGGCAGTTGTAACATTGCCTCAAGATTCCCAGATTCACCAGCTGGACCGGAGAGGAGATTGACAATTGACCTTTGGACATGATGGAATAGTATTGGGAATTCCTTTATAATTGAAAAAAAGAGCCAATGAGGAACAAGGTACTCAAGGGGAGTTTGTGAGGGTGTAGTGCTTTTAATTTTTTAGTGCTGACTTATATAATTGCTTTAGTGAGCAAGTGCCAGGTAACTTAAATGCAATGTGTTACAGGTAACTTAAATGCAAAAATGACAAACAGTAACGTTCTTTCAGGTGAAACAAGGAAATAAGTACAGTAAGCAATGCAGATATCACTAGGGATCCACAGAAGCACTGAAAAGCCGCGTTTTAGGTGGAATTAGCATTTCAGAGAAATAACAAGGAAACAAACAACAAGCATACAAACAAAGCTAGATTCAGCAGGCCTGGATCTAGTCTATGCTACAGCAAACAAGGTGTACTAATTTCAGTAAGAAACAGTTCAAATATGCAGGCACTATAAGCCTTTAACCAGAAATTCCCAGCTCAGAAGGGCAGAGTCCATCCTCTCCTCTCACAAGAGTACAGACCACGAACCTTCTTAATGTAAAATAACTGGCCTGAAGCACAAGTGCTTAAACCGGAACTAATACACTTTTAGAATAACAGACACTGAGCCCTCAGTCAGCAGTTCCCAACTTAGAAGGATGTAAGCTACCTGTCCTGCCACCACAGTGCAGGCCACAAACCTTCCTAATGTAAAACAACTGGTCTGAAGCCCAAGTGCTTAATAAAAAAGACTTAGAATGATAGCTACACTTTAATCAAGTTACTGCCATGCAGTAATAAATGCGATTGAATACTTTAAAGAATGCCTGGATTAGTGCTCAAGTTATACAAACAAAGCTAGATTCAGCAGGCCTGGATCTAGTCTATGCTACAGCAAACAAGGTGTACCAATTTCAGTAAGAAGCAGTTCAGATATGCATGCACTATAAGCTTTTAACCAGAAATTCCCAGCTCAGAAGGGCAGAGTTTAGCCTCTCCTCCCACAAGAGTGCAGACCACAAACCCTCTTAATGTAAAATAACTGGCCTGAAAGCCCAAGTGCTTAAACCAGAATTAATACACTTTTAGAATAACAGACACTGAGCCCTCAATCAGCAGTTCCAAACTTAAAAGGATGTAAGCTACCTGTTCTGCCACTACAGTGCAGACCACAAACCTTCTTAATGTAAAATAACTGGTTTGAAGCCCAAGTGCTTAAACTAAAAGGCTTAGAATGAGTTACACCAAGCAGTAATAAATACAACTGAGTACTATTAAGATGACGCAAAAGCAAAATAAAGTAGGAAGAAACACAAATACAGTAAAAGCAGATACAAGTTTTTTTTTTGAGTGAGCAAATGAGATGGGCCCAGGAGTTACAGGACAGAAACAAGTGCAAATGCAGGCCTTCAAATCAGAAAGTTGAGAGAGATGGAAGACCACCCAAACGGCCAATAACTACAAATTCTGGGCCAGAACCACTCCTTATGTGGTAGACAGGTTACCTAATGCTTACCACTCCCACTGAAAAGCTAGAAGACTTCCCTCCAACACAGAAAGGCTTGGGGGGCTCAGAAGCTTACAAACAGTCCTGGATACAGCATACAGCAAATCTGTATCTGGAACACTAATTACAGGAAAGGTAGGAAACAGGCTTACAATTTTTTTTTCAGAAAAGTAGCAAAAACAGTAGTAAAAACAATTCACATGCAGTGCAAGCTGGCACACTTGAGTATGTAGCAATATTAGTCCAAACACAGTTTGAAAAAATGTAATTAAATTAAAAAGGACTAAAAGCAAGTGCAGAAAGGGTTTATTAGGTAGAATGCGGTAAAGAGATGGGACTGGGGGAGTGTCCTAGATCAAATCTACAGTGGGGCGCGCACTGCAAAAGCCACCAAATTTAAACTACAACCAAGAACAGGGAGGAGGGTGGGAAAGACAGTTTCAACAGAGATGTGAGGAATCACAGTGCAAATTATAAAACCAGAAAAATATATACTGATCTCTGCATATTTGCAGAACTGTAAGACAACAGATATCTAAGCAACAATTTAGCTCTATAATACAGAATAATACAGAAAAATATACTCACGATCTCTGTTATGCCTGTATTAAAGCTTAGATCTGCTAAGTTATAGAATGGGCCTGAACTGTTTGAATATATCTTACAAAGGAATGTAAAAGAACTTTTAGTTGATAAAATGGTTTTATAAAAAGGTTTATAAAAAGTTTTAGAGAGAGGTTTTTTATAAATAAGAAGTTTTTATGATTGTCCACTAGATGGTGCTATTCATTTATAAGTTTTTTACTATGTCTATTTAACTAAAATAAGGTATATAACTCAAATGGTATATATGTATAAATTTATTATATAAAAGTAGATTTACATGGGTTACACATGTATGTATTTGATATTTATTTGATATATATCAATTCATTTATAATTGTTATGCGCATTGCACTTTATATCGCATCAAGTGGAATTGTGACAGGGAGGTTTGAAGGTTGCAGTAACTTTTATTTAATTAATCAATTAGGAATTGTGAGTCATTGTATGCTTTCATTGGGTGGGGTTAACTCTGAAATGATATTTAAATGAAGGTGGTGGTGTGTGTAGCTTATTTGAAGAAGTTGGTGATAAAAACGTACCTGTTTTTAACGTTTATGTATCTTTGTGTCTACACTATTAAATTTTACCAGTCGTGGATCCGGTGGAGTGTTTTGTGCTTCATACTACTTGGTTACTAGTTTTCCTAGTACTTCATTCTTGTTTTTCTGTTATATGTTGAAAAAATATATCTGGAAGTAAGTGACAACTTTTCTTTCTTCATGTTTTGAAATGACACTGGTGCATGTAAATTATTGGTCTATGTTCTTCAAACAAGAGCAAATTTCTGATTCCTATTGGTGCAGTGTCCACCAGGTTACCTGTGGACCTTCTCTGATTTCCTGTTCTGCCTGGTTCATGTGTCCCCTAGGGGCTGATTTTGTACAAATGTAATGTGTGGTTCAATAAATAGATCAATGGATGGGAAATCACAAATATACCCCTGGTTTGTCATCTATGTCCCTAATGGATTAGGTCAGCCTGTGAACGCTTGATATGTACAACCCTGTGATGTAGCCATAAAATTCCCTGGGGTACTGACACATCAGAAATATTTTTTTAAATATGGGAAAAGCTTGGCTAGGCTTAAAATGGCTCTTGGGTCAGTAGTCTAGTAACCATATATGAACCAGCAAACTCACTGTTGACCTGCTCAGCCTGCTTTCTCTTAACTTGGTGGTCACCACTTCTACCTATGAATGTGGGCACTAAATGGACTTGATATTCCAGCTCATTTGTAAAATTAAGGCTTCAGTGGTCGAACTATTCTGCTGGATAGTCCACTATTTAGTTTACTTCAAGCCTTGCCTCTGGTATCACCTAATGATACCGAGCTGGTTAAATCGGACCCAGAGACAATTGTATAACTGTCTTTATCATTTGACCATCTCTCAGATGCAGTTAGTGCTGAAGATTTATGTTTGCTAGTTAAGGCACATAGCACAGCTATAATTAGTGTTTGGGGTACTCTTGTCTGTATATTGTGTGCATCCTTGATCACACAAAAAGAACCATGTCACGTGGCTAGGATGAAGGTTGGAGCACAAATGTTGACAGACATACAAATATTGGCTTGAGTCAGAATTCTCCTGTCTACTAGATGATGATCTCAAATAAGAATGTATTGTTTGTGTCCACTGAAATTACCTTCTCAATGTGTTGTCTAGGAATATTTTTCTCAGTCGTTTACTGGTTGCATAGCCTAGCATTTGTTGGTGATCAAAAGACCTTCCTCTAAATATTTTAAAAAAGTCACCAAATGCACAGCAGGTAAAACTTACAAGATAAGGAAACCCTTTATAGAAATCATTTGGCATAAAGGTTAAGGTTCTTGCCTCCCATCCACAAGGTAGAAGGTTCAATCCTGGCCTCCAATGACTGTTTGGAGTTTGCATGTTCTCCCTATGTCTATGTGTGGTTCCTCCCAGTATTTTCATCTCAAACTTACCATTGAATGGAGCTGTGGGCTGTAGCGCAGAATCTACATGGTGCAGTATAGGGGTAAGGGTTATGTAGACCAACCAGTTTGGACACACTAATGTGGTGCATAGTATACTCAAGAAAGGATAACATAGATCGCAAACTGTGCACCTTGACAGGGCCAACCACTCACTGGTGTAAAATATGTCTCTCAGTTGTTCGATCATGTTAATTAATGTTGCCAAGCGGGCATGGGTAGTTACAAGTTATAAGTGGGTTGAGCACCAAACCTACACCATGGACCCATGCTAATGGTGGGAGGGGTGTATGCACCCCTGTTGGCCATTGTGTGCCCACCAAAAATGTCAACAGCCCTGGGTCAATAAGTTTACTGGCTGGCTGATGTTCAGTTGCCCAGCCTGGGTTACCTGGGGGATAGTTGGGCATAAAACCAGTCAACCTGCAATACCTACTAGTTAATGCAGGACAGCATAAATTGAATTGCTGTTGATAATGCATGACTTGAATGCAAATATTGGGACAGACAGAACAGGATATGCGGACTGCTTGGGTCCACATGGATGGGGTAACAGGAATAAAGAAGGCCACTCTAGACTTCTGTCTTGCAAATGGCTTGATAGTAACCAACACATGGTTCAAATAGGGAGACACAGTCACAAGATCAAATACAAGAGTTGCCAACATGCAGCTCAGGTAGGAAAGGGCACTGAGGTAGAATCAGTAATTGCATATTTATCCCCATTGTAAACCACTGGTTGCCACAACCAGCTGCAAGCAGTAGTCAAAGTAGACTCTAAGATCAACAGAGAACACAGATAGGGGTGAAGAACTGGACGTTGACTGGAGACAAAGCACAGCAGCTCAAGGAATAACATGGGACACTAGCATCTCAAGAAGAGGAGGAAATAGGCTGAGTAAAGGAGGAATGGCAGTGCCTCAAAGCAACATAGGTGAGAACTATGGAACAGATATATGGCTGAGCCAGGTATGGAAATAATGTACATAAGGAAAGCTAGTGGTGGGATGCAGAAGTTCAGGAAGTTATCAAATGAAAGAAGGAGTGCAGGAAAAAGTGGGTGATAGAAAAGATGGACCAGACTTGAAAGGAATACTGGTTGGCTAACATAGAAGCTAAGAAAGAAGTTGCAATAGCAAAGAGCAGGGCATTGGAAGAACTCTACCAACTTCTGGAAAGTGACTCAAAGAAATTAGGCAAAGCAGGAAAAGATAAAGAAGATAGTCAGTCACCCTTCATAAGGCCACAGCAACAACCTACTTACCAGTCCACAGGACAGCAAAGAAGGAAGGAGTACTTCCAGCAGATTCTGAATGAAGAAAACCACATGTACTGCCCCAGATATAGCCTACGATGAGAGAAGAAAAGGAACCCACCCTAGAAAAAGTAAGAATAGTACTAAAGAAATGAAGTCAGAGAAAGCAGCAGGCTCAGATGAGGTCACAGCAGATATGATTAAGATGTTGTGTGAGATAGGGGAGAAATGGCTCCTCAGGGTGCTCATAGCAGTGTGGATTGAAAGGCATATCCCAGATGACTGCAAAATAAGCATACTCATGCCAGTGTACAAGAACAAAAGGGACATCCAAAACTGTGGGCAGTACAGAGGTATCAAACTCCTATCACACTGTATGAAAGATCTGGAGAGGGTGATTGGTAAATGGATATGCAGAGTAGTAAAACGTTAGATGGGAGATACGTAGTTTGGATTCAGATCAGAATGCAGCATAACTGACTCAATGTTTGCAGTGAGACAGATACTTAAGAAGAAGCTAGCAATGAGGAAGGAATCCAACTGGGCATCATTAGACTTGGAGAAAGCACATGGCAAGGCCCCAAGAAAGCTGATTTGAGCAGTACTGAGGTGGTCCAAAGTCCCAGAAACATTGGTAGGATTAGTGCAGGCTATGTACGAGGACCCAATTACTCAAGTATGAACAGTGCTTGGTCTCAAAGATCGATTCCCATTGGGAGTGGGTGTGCACCAGGGTTCAGCTCTGAATCTATGAATCTATGAATCTAAATATATACATATATGACTTCACAATATATGTACGTATTCATATACCATGCCTTACATTTCAGGGATTTCATATGAGCTGTTAGGGAGATGTGGTATGACTCACCACCATCCAGCTGTTTTCAAGTACACAGATGTGACTCATGGTTATGTGTGTTTCATGGTACATTGTGCTCTGGTGTCACATGTGGTATCAGTTACACATGCTGGGTAAAGGAGGATGGCCTAATGATTAAGGTGCTTGCCTTACACACACAAGTTGCAGGGCTAATTGGCTAGGCTTAAAATGGCTTGCAAGGGCAGTTAGCCTAGGACTAATCTATGAATCTATCAGGCCACTGCTGTTTATACTAGTAATGGACTACATTAGCAAATAGGTGAGAGAGGACATATCAACAGATGATGTAGCATTATATGTAGACTCGGGGCAAGAACTTCAGCAAAGGATCGGGGAATTGAATGCAAAACTGAAGGTACAATGAATGAAATTAAGTACAGATAAGACAATGGTAATGGCAGCAAATTGGGGAAATCAGAAAAAGCTGAGAATTGAGATAGAAGGGGAGATAGTGGAACAGGTTAATAGCTTCAAGTATCTGGGAGGCATGGGTGAGGAGAAGAGAAGTCTTCATGAAGAGGCCAAAGCTAGAATCAGAGGGACTGCAGCCAACTGGCATAGAGTGTCAGGTGTAGTGCATGAGAGAAGAATGACAAAGAAGCTGAAAAGTAAGATATACAAAACAGTGGTGTGACCAGTACTAATGTGTAGTACAGAAACCTGGCCAGGAAAGGCAGAGCAGATGAGAATGTTAGAGATTATGGAAATTAAGTGCCTGAGAAGGGTGGTAGAATGCACATTGTGATACAGGTGAAGAAATGACGACATAAGAACAGTAGCCAAAAGAGCTACAATTGCAGAAAAGATCAAAGAAAACAGATTAAGGTGGTTCAGGCACAAGTGCAGAAAAGCAAATGACCAATATGGTGAAGAGGATTTAGGACAGACAGGAAGAAGGTAAGAGGAAACTGCAGCAAAAAGGTGGATGTATTGTGTGATAGAAGATCTATGACAGTCAGGCATGAGTGTCAAAAAAGGCAGGAGTGTGGCATTGAATCAAGAGAGATGGCGATAGTTAAGATGACACCCCAACTCCATCTAGGAAAAAAAATGGGAAGAAGGAAATTGATGCTGCTGCTGATGATGATAATGATGATGATGATGATGATGATGATGAAGGAAGCCCTTCACAGTGGATTTACTCACTGGATACTTAAGTGGTTTGTTCACCATTTTTATTGTTTTATTTAACTGGATAAAACACTGATACAGATGAACTTTTTTAAGGCTTGGCCTGCGGATAAACAAAGCATAAGTAAAAATAAGATATAACAGACCGTAGTGCACTAAAAATATTGTGTAACATTTTTTTTTATGTTACTGGTAATTACAGTATGTTAAATATATATGGCCTTGTATGACATGCATTAATCCAGTTTGAAAATATGTTAATATATACAGTAATTATACAGAATGTATTATTTCAAGGGTTAAGAGGTGAGCTAGGTGAAAAATATTCATAGGAATGTGGCATGAGGTTGTATACACTGAAAAGACAAGAAAGAGATGGAAGTAGCAGACAGATACAAAGTGAGTGGAACATAGAGATGCAGGAGGCAAGTGAGGAAGACCATAAAGTTGTAGAGAAATTATTTTCTGTATGATTAGCAAAAGGGAATATTGTTTATTTTTTGGAGTAATAATAAGATGTTTGTAGTGTGCTGCCCCTTGCACTGGTGTAGTCTGCTCTTTTTGAAGATTTTCTCCATATTGTGAAGCCCTGCATAAGTTATTCTCCCTGTATTGGATACTGGCGACACTGGATGCTCCGTACAGTCCTTATGTGCCATCTAATTTTCTGTGCACTGTATGCATTGCACCAAAACGGTGTGTTACATTGGTGCATTTGATATCACTGTCCTAATGACATGGACCCCCTCTAGGACACAACTTTACTGTTGCACATGTATGAGATTTCCACTTATGTGAAATAAACCTCCCCTCTACCCCCTGTCACCGGGTCAACTTTATACCCTTGAAACACGAAAAACCCAAATCCGAATCGCGTGACACATAAAGAGCGAACCACAGATATGTCGAACATACTAAAGTGTGAAAATGTAAACCTCGAACTGTCATAGTTGGCCAACCGACCACCGCAACACATTACCTACCCAAACACAATAAAAAAACACATACATACATTAACGAAATCCCTACTTCTAACCCTAAATTAAAGCACCAAAATCCTACTGCTAACCCTACACTAACCGCACATACACAACTGTCTATGCACTATCCTTAACCCCTCCCTAACCCTACAGTCCATAACTACTGCACACTTCCCCTATGAAGCTATACCCAAACAAACTAAATATTCCACACACATACACTTAACAAAACCCTACACTAAACCTTACATACATTATCTGCACAAAACCTTGCATACACTACCTACCTAAGCACTTACCTTAACCCCTCCCTAACCCTAAGGTCTGTAACTATCGCACACTTACCTTACGGAGCTATACCACAGACAGGCCAACTATGCGATTTCGATATTTCCCTTTTCGCGGTTTCATTCATTCGATGTATTTGCGGTTCGCTCTTTCCATGTCGCGCGATTCAGATTCAGGTTTTACTGCTTTCGAGACCTTAAAGTTGACCCCCTGTTACCACCTGAGCACTTAGTATTTTGTTTGTATCTCACCATCATAGTTGTTAAGAGACACAAGCTTGCAGTTTTCTGCTTTTTTTTTTTGCCTTATCACCTCCACTGTGGTGGTGCTGCGGTAGCGTTGTCGCCTCACATTAAGACGCTGTGCGGTTCAACTTTCAGCTAGAGCATCTTCTGCGTGGAGACATACGTGAATGGGCGTACCTTTGTTGAAGGTTGTGCGTCAGGGCTGGCAACTCGGCACGTAAAAATCAGCTGCCAATCATTATTGGACCGGAGTTCCGCTGTGTCGACCCCTAACCGGGAAAAGCCAAAAGACACAACAGCAACCTCTGCTTTTGTGGTGTGGTGCATGTTGCTAGAAAGTGGGCTCACATATGATTTGACATTCCACACCTGTAATGTGTTTTATGGTCATAGGATGCCTGTTATTTCACTGCATTTACATTCTTACAACATGAGGTTTTGCCCTCCATTACTTTGAATTGAATTTACTCATTGGAATGCAAGCTGTGGTTGCCATGTTACTGACTGATTTCATAATGTTGCATCTTTCTTTTATCCCATGGTTCTTTTATGTTTCACACTGCTTGCCCACCTTTTCACTTGACTGACCTTAAACATGGTTGTTAATTATTTTTCCTTTTCTATATTTTGCTGCAAGTATCCATTCTAGCTATACCACATACACTTTTATACTGTGTTGTACTGGACTCCTTGTTTCCCATTATCTGTAGTCTGCTGTCTTTGGTTGTTTTTATGTACTATGCAGTTTGTGTCAACTATTTCAGTTTTTGCCATATAGTGTTGGCGATGCTGTGTTGTGCTGTGTTTTACAGTGCTATGCTGTGTTTTTCTATTTTGTGCTGTGCTTTGCTATTTTGTTCTGTGCATTGTGGTGCTGTGCAGTGTTGTGTTGTATTGTGCTGTGCTTTGCTATTTTGTTCTGTGCATTGTGGTGCTGAGTTGCTTGATGTGCTGTGCATTGTGATTGTGTGCTGTTGTGTTGTGCATTTTGGTGCTGTGCTGTGCAGTGTTGTGCTGTGCATTGTGGTGCTGTGCTGTGCATTGTGGTGCTGTGCATTGTGGTGCTGTGCAGTGTTGTGCTGTGCATTGTGGTGCTGTGCTGTGCAGTGTTGTGCTGTGCCCCACTAAACAGTACATTTTAACAAGCAAAGTAAATAAGATCACAGAAATAAAGGAAGGTGGTGGAGCTGCAGTAGCGTTGTTACCTCACAGTTAGACGTTGCCCGTTCGATTCTCAGTTAGAACGTCTTCTGTGTGGCGACATATGTGAATGGGCGTTCCTTCGTTCAAGGTTGTGCGTTAGGCCCGGCAAGCCAGCACGTAAAAATCTACTGCCAATCATTAGCGGACCGGAGTTTCGCTGTGGCGACCCCTAACCAGGAAAAGCCGAAAGACACAAACAAACAAACAAAAATAAAAAAAAATATCACAATCTCAGAGATAATCTACTTTTTTATTTCAACCTTCACAATTTGCCAGCTCATTGCATCAACTACAAATGATACAAATTCTGTACCTTTAAACAGAATAATGACTAACACCTTTGTTAGTCAAAAAGTCTTATCAATCAAGGCTATTAAATTCTTAAATAGTCAATATTCATCTTCTCTTAAATAGACAGCATAATTGTAATTTTTGAAGTAGCCGTGGAAAACATACTGCATTATAACTTATTTCATATCTACCTTTTCTTTTAAACCATTTGCTTTCAACATGTTCACCTTCAAAAAGAACAGTTTCCATCTTTAGAAAGATGTATTCCTTCTGGTATTGTTTAAGTTCAGGATTCATTTGGAAGAATAATAAGTATTACAGACTTTTAGTTTTCCCTTGACACAAGTCAAATCCATGCCTCTGTACCTCATTTTTAGGATTACTTTACTGTACTGCATGAATATTGTCTCTTTTTCCTGACTTCTGCTTTTCTGACAGTTTGTCCCACAAGCATTTTGTGACAATAACAAATTAACTCCACTGCACACTGGGATTTATATGTAAATGCTTGTGTCCATTTATAAATTGTAGCGTCCACATTTTCTAAATTTCTTTCCTTGTAGAGGTCCTTGTGAAGTTTGCATTTTCTATACCTATACATGCCATTTTGCCCTATTTATTTTATAAACCTGTTAACTGAAAGGATGCCTTAGTTTAAACTTGGAATAGGTTGTCATATTTCATATTGTTTTAGTCTTAAAAAAGCTACTCCAACCTGGCTCGCCTGGTGATTATTTATGAGCAAGTCACATAGCATTGCTGGCTTATATTCATTCATACTTTTTCAGCAGGTTCTGCTTTAACATTGCAGGCTGTAACAAAAGTAAATGCCCACTCTGGATGGAGTGCCTGGGAGGGTGGCATGAGCAGGAGGCAGTCTGGGGAATCTTGTGTGTTCCCTCCTGCCAAAATGGTTGACACTAGCATTTTAGGCTGCTGCCATGGGGATGTTTGGAGTACTCTGGGATAGAGAGCAGCCCTGATGTTGCCTTGGTGATGGCCACATGATCACCTCTTGTCTCACAGAGAAATTAGTGGACCAGAATTGGCTTTCTTCCCCCATGAAGAATGAATGGGCTAGATAGGTCATTGGGGTTTATAGTCAGCAGGCAGACTTTCCTTTGAATTACCACACTAACTGCTTTTTGAGATATGTAAGTTCTTCTTTCATCCAAAAATATTTGATATGCCTTCATTTCTCACTTTTCACATGACTAAATAGACATTTGGTTTCTTTATTATATAAATAAGCTTTGTTACTATTCAAACAGCCTAATTTTAAAAATCTCATTTTAGTGGGTAAGCCCTCTTTGACCTCAAATGTTCACCATAGGATATATAGTCTATAACTGTAATTGTTTCTTGGTGGAAACCATTACCATGTAAAAAGAGACTCCAGATTGTACCATCACATACTTGCTTACAATTATTTCAGTGTCAGATTCCCCTAGAAAACTACGATTTTTTTCAACTTGTACTATCCTAAGAAATTAATATTACAGATAGTTTGTTTAATTTATGTTAAAGTTCTTCTACTTTTAATAGCTCCTTTCCAAATAAAATCTAAATTGCCATTAGAGTCGAAATATTGACTATATTGGAACACAGACTTTTATAAGGTACCTCAAATTCTGATATAATGGGGTTTGCAGGCATGTGCAGAAAGCGTGTCTCCATTATTTCTCTTTTTGTTTTCTGTAAAACGTGTTACCAAAACTAAAACACTTATTGTTCAGACAGTACTGTAGCAACTTAAGCCCGTAACTATCATCTTTCAGAATACAGTTGCTAAATTTCAGTATGTGAGGTAAAAGCACTGAGTTTAAAAACTTCATTAATGTTTTCTTTACAGTATATTTTGCAATGTTATATCTCTCTTTGCTATACACAAGTTTCTTGTCTATTTCTTTTTTTTTCCATAATAAATTTTTATTGAAATATATTTTTCAAAAACATTACAAAAATACATAAACATCACACACATAATACACTATAACTACTACAAACCATTTATACAATATCTACATGAAATGCTTCCTATATTTAATATATTCCTAAAATCAGTATCATGCTAATATAATATTGAAGACCTTTTCCCATATTTTCGGGTTATTAATATTTTTGTTAGTTTGTTTCAGAAGTAATTTATGTGCTAGTATATGTTTTATAGCCACAAGCTTAAAATGATTCCATGATGTCTTATGTGGTTCTAGCCAATTTGTGGCTATATAGAGTTTCATCAGCAAAAAAATATTCATACAAATAATAGTTTGCGATCTGGAAAGCTCTCTTGGAGGAATGTGTAGAATCATAAATTCCCATGACAGTGTAGAACTTTGATAACCCATCTTTTGCAGTTGTACTTTAAGAGAGTGCCAAAGTTTATATACGCATTTACAACTCCAGAACATATGAAGAAGATCCACTGTTTGATCTGCACAGTATGGACAAATTGGAGAATTCCTAGGGTTAAATTTATGTAATCTAAGATGTGTGTAATATGCATTGTTCCAAATCATCAATTGCGTGTACATCAGTTTTTGAAAAAAAACTGATTTCCTAGTTATATCAATTGCTTTTAATATCTGATTGTCTGTTACTGTTACTTTGTTTACCCATTACTCTGAAAGCAAAATTTTGTCCTGAAATTTCAAATCCTTAATTAATTTGTATGCAGTTGCTATAAATTTAGTGTCTTGTTGGATAGCTTGCCACAATTCAGAGCACTTATCCACAAATCCGGCTGCAGGTTTAAAGTTCCTAAAATAGCTCAAGGCAAGTTCTTTAACTTGTCTCATTATAACAATGTAACTTCTAGGTAGATTCATTTCCTGTCTAATTTGTAAAGCCGATAAGTCAAGTTTATTAAAAACATCAAATAGAGTCAGATTAACTATTAATGGAAATTTGCTGAGATCGAGCAGCTGATTATTTAGTTTAAAATTAGGATTCCTGTGGAAAGGTTGAAGAACCATCATATATTGCAATAAATCTACGGACTGAAATAAAGTTTGCAAAGATGAGACACAGGTTATTATGTGGTCCATGACCCCATATTTTACCAGACTAATTTTGTCCATAAAGGGTAATGCTTTAGGATTTATTTTCCTATCCAAAATATTCTTATGATTCAAGACCACCCAAGTAGGTATCCATTTTGTATTCGTTACATCATAATTAGCAATTCTTAAAATTTGATTAGCGTTTACAATCAAATAATATGCTTCAAAGTTTGGTAGCTCAAGTCCCCCTCTTGTTTTAGGGGTCATTAATTTCTCATAAGATATTCTAGTTCTTTTGGGGTTCCAGATAAATTTAGCTAGATCTTTATGCATTTGTTTAAAAACTGTTTTTGAAATTGATAATTGGGCAGACCTAAATATGTATAACATTCGTGGTAGTATATTCATTTTCACTATTGATACTTTTGCTAATACCGGTAGTTTTAAATTCTTCCATCTGTCACAATCAGCTATTATGTGTTCCCATACTCGTTTAACATTATTGTTATAAAAGTCCTTATTATCCGTAGAGAAGTTGATACCCAAATATTTAATATTTTCTTTACATGTTAACATCCCCATCAGGGCCATTAATGAAAAAGGTTTTGGGGTTCTTAACGGGAAGATATTCGTTTTCTGTAAGTTAATTTTATAATTAGAAACTACCGAAAATTCGTTTATGAGCTTTAATATCTTTTCACTGTCTGAAATTGGGGTTGTACAATAAATAATAAGATCATCGGCGAATGCTGACATTAATATTTTATTCCTATAAATTATTGGTGCATTATGATACAAATTTTGCTTGATATATAAAAATAGGGGTTCTAGATATAGGTTAAACAATAAAGTTTCTGTCTATTTCTGAGTGTTCAGGACTGTATATACATACCTATGCTCACTTTGTGTGTTATCTGTTTTTAAATGATGTTTATGTAAGCCGTTATAAAGCTTTTTCTCTCATGTAAGTGCACTTACCTGTATGTTGTATTCCTCCAGATAATATGTAGCTGTATTTTATGTGTGTGTGTCAAAACTGGTGTTAAATTTGGAGCTTTTCTCCCCAAACCTCAACTACAAAAGTGTTTTATCCCAGTCGGACTTTCGCAGTGAACAAAGATAGCGAAATAATTACGTGCTATTGCTGTTATTGACATTCAAGAAAGCTGTGCTGGTATTCTTCTCTTCTTTGGGGTAAAACTGAAAATAGTATTCATTTAATGTTCTATTATTATTTTAACTGGTTCAAAACAATTTTTCCATACAGATCAATTGTTCTGGAGAACAGAAAGCAAGCAATAAAGGTTCAGAAAAAGAAAAACTCTGAAAGTGTAAGACTTTGAATAACAAAAGGTAAAAAAAATCTCAGTTGAAAATACCTGATTAAATGTTTCATTCCATAAAATATTGCCTATATTAATGATGAGTTCTTGCCTTCCAAAAGCTTTGCTGTCATAGCTACCTACTTGAAAGTAACTGCTGTTTCCATCTGGAAATACAACAAAGTTAAAGATGTCATACCTTGCAGGTGGGTCACCATTTGCATCAAAGTATATATATTCACTGCCAGAATTTTTAAAATTTCCATTCTTGACATAGTGAAGGAGCTGCATAGAAGGAAAAATAGAAATTAAATTGTATTACTAATTAGCACTAATTTGTCTTTATTACATTATAATTACTGCAATTGTATTGTGAGTGAAAAAATAAAGAAATGTAAAAAGGCTATAGTGGGCTCTAAAACAAATGTTCTGTACTTTCTTTGGCACTACCCAGATCCAAATGAGCTTTCTTACATATATTTTTTCAAGATTTAGCATAGCAAGCCTCTTATGTTTTTTTGGTCCCCTGCTTACTTGATGAGTACTAAATTATGGGAGATAGTTTTCAGTTTTTGCTGGAGTGATTAACTGCATCCTTGTAATAGTGGCCCATATTTATGACTCACAGGAATTCTGTTATTTCTTTTCCCTGAAAATGGTTCTAGTTGGTGGGAATTATCTTTGGAGGCACTGTTACCCTACTGCTTTTATTTTTAAATCTGACCTGTGCATGATAGTTATGACTCTTTGAACCAGAGTTGGTACAGTTTAAACTTTGGTACTAACTATAATTTAGGAAGGGGTATAAAGTCTTTTGGCTTTTCATGTTTAGGGGTCGCCACAATGGAACTCAGGTGCACTCATGATTGGTAGTGGATTTTACGGTGCTGAGTTGCCAGCCCGATGCCCAACCTTCAATGAAGGCACACCCATTCATGCTCGCACCTACCTGCATGTCTTTAACATCACTAGACCACGGTGAGGACATGTGGACTCCACACAGAAGGTGCTCCAGCTGAGAATCGAATTGGAGAACCCCTTGCTGTGAGGCGACAATGCTAACCGCTGCACCACCGCAGCAAAATAAATGTAATTTGTGAAGGAGTGGTAGTACAGATTATTGTGAAAAAAAATGGAGAAGGTATCCTCAGTGGAGTATAGTTTTGGAGGGGGGCCTGAAGGGTGGAGGTATGTAGCTTAAAGTATCTAAGTCAGTAGTTCATGGTTTTGCCACATAGTTTGCTCTGTAGTAAGGGGAATGGTTAATGAACTTGCAGGCAAGTTAAAAGTAGAGTAATTTTGAGTTCTGTAGAGCAGAGTGTATGTGCTGTGTCTTTAAGATGCATATCAAGGAATGAGCGTGCACATATAAATACCGGGCACGTGCTATTCCCAGTGCCATTTTGAGAGTGCAGCCAGAGAGTGAGCATGTATGATTGCAATAGTTAGTTTGTATATAAGTTATTTAAGTTAAAGTCAGTAAAATTCTATTGTGATGTGTTTGTATATAATAAAGATGCTTGAACAGAACCCACGAAGACTCTTCTATTGTGTCCAAAGTAGGAGAGCAACATGGTGTCAGAATCGGGATTGCAGAGAAACAAGCATGAAAAAGAGCCAGAAAAGAAGCAAAGGTAGTGAGAATACGTACAAACTACTTATTTCACAAAAAGGACAAAACTGGGCATTACAAGGGCACAAAACACATTATTAAGTGGGAGGCACAAAAGTTTTATTAACTAAGGGAAATATTTAAAGTAAAGGTGTTTGAAGAAACGATTATCAGAAAAGTAAAACAAGCATGTTTAAAAGCAAAATGAGTATGTTTAAGGCAAAATGGGCAGGTTTAGAGTAAAACGAGCACAAGAAAAGTACAATTGGTATGAAATGAGATTAAACAAGCAAAACAAATATAATAAGGGCAAAAAGGGCACATTAAGCATAAATAAAGCAAGGCGATTGCATGTTTTTTGGAAAAGTGCTGAGTTTTGGCATTAACTATGGCTTCATATTGTATCAAGGACATAACTAAAGTAATTCAAAGTATCTCAAAGTGTGTAAAATTGCTTACAGTGTTTGCTTATTACTGTGCATGTATTTCGAAGAGTTTATTTGTGTGCAAAGTGCAACTATTTTGTGAAGTGCAGTCAAAGTATAGCCATTTCAAAAAGTTTCTTGTGCTGGGTATGTCTATTCGCTAAGTGCCACCATTACAGAGTGTTTCTTGGACTATAAAGAATTGCCTAACAAGGTACCACCATTTTGGAGAAATTTCAGTGTGCTGTGTACAGTTTATTCACAAAGTGCCATTACTTTGAGATGTTATTGACTCTGAGCTTCTCTTGCCCAGTTCATTTGCATTGGGCGGTTATTCGATATGTTTCTTATACTGATAAGAGGTGATTTCTTGCAATACAGTAATTTCAAGAGTATTACAGTGCCTGAGAGACTTATGTCGCAAGGTTCAGTTATACAGTGGCTTGTAGTGCTATCGGGCAAAGTTACAAGTATTGGCATAAATTCCTGGCGTATGTATATATGTATATGTTTGTGGTTATTTGCAAAACCCTTCACTGGTATGTATTAATATGGCAGATGGATTGCGAAAGCCCTTACCACTTGTATTTGATCAGAATATTTCAGAGAACTGGAGAATATTTGAGCAAGAGTACAATATTTTTATACAAGCAGCTTATTCAGATAAAGATGCATGCACCAAGGCATTCATTTTGCTAAACTTAGCTGGGTCAGAGGCCGTAGAAAGAGAGCATTCATTTGTGTATGCACTGGCAGTATATGAGGGAGAAGGTAAAAAACATTGTATTGTTGTACAGGCTGAATCAAGGGAGGACCCTGAGTGTTTGAATCACATGTTCAGAGAAATGTGTAATCCCCAGACCAATATTACATAAGAGAGGCATTTGATTTACATGAGAGATCAGAAACCAGGGGAAAGTTTTGCAGCTTATACAACTGACATGAGAAACAAGGCCAAAATGTGTCAGTTTGGTGACTTAAAAGATGAGTTGATAAAGGACAGTCTCATATGTGGTATTAGTAGTGCTGCTGTGGGAAAGATTTTGCTTCATAACAGCAATTTAACATTGAATAAAGCCATTGAGATTTGTCAGATCCATGAAGTGACAGAAAGACATGCAAATATGCTTGCAAGTCACAAGAGTATGGTTTCAGCAGGCTCCAGAGCAAGTGTAGATAACATGCAACATGTGGCAAACATTAGCAGGCCTAAGCACATGGCAACCACAACCCCTGCTGGCTCACCAGGGAAACCACATTGCTTTCCAGCAAGTTCTAAGACTAATTCAGTTAGAGGAGCATGTTCCTCAGTGCAGTACAAGCATGAATCAGCAAAACCCAAGTCCAGCTTTATTGTTAACTGTCACAATTATTGCAAGAGTCTAAAAGAGAGAAATGCTTAGCATTTGGTCAGCAATGTCACAAGTGTAAAAAATGGAACCATTTTCAAAAAGTTTCTAAATCAAGTAAATCTCATGCAGTTGTAAAGAAAGGTCACACAAAAAAGCAGGGTGAGCAAGTGCTGATGCAGCAGTCAGCTTTCTATGTGGATGGTGTATCTGTAATTGGTGAGAGAGGTGATGCAGTGAATTTATTGGAAAAGAATGAAGTATTTTGTACAGTCCAGATCAATGATAAATCCACAGAGCTTAAAGCCAACACTGGCTCAAGGTGTAATGTCATATCAGCAGACACATTTGCTAAAATGAGAATTAATAAGCAGCTTAGTGTGGTTAGTTGTGTGAAACTTGTTGCTTATGGAAGTGAAGAAATTCAAACCAAAGGCTCAGTGATGCTTTCATGTTATTTGGCTAAGAACTGTTACAACTTGTTATTCTATGTAACCAGAAGACCAGAACAGTCATTACTGGGGCTCAAAGACAGTTTGAGAATGAATCTGTTTTCTTTTACCAAAGAAGTTCATCACCTAAGTGCATATCCTAGCTCCAATTTTTCTGAAGCCATTTTCTCAGAGTATGCTGATTGGGCAAACTTCCAGTTGTGTATTCCATTCATGAAGTTAGACCGAGAGGTCACTCCAGTAGTCAGACCAGCAAGAAGAGTTCTGATAGCTATGCAGGATAAAGTTAAGGCTCAGTTGGATAAAATAGTACAGCAAGGTTTAATTTGCCCAGTTACAGAACCAGTTGAATGGGTATCGTCTATGGTAGCAGTTCACAAAAAAAGGCTCAGATGAAATCAGAATATGTATTGACCTAAGAGATTTGAACAAGGCATTGAAGGGATGGTATCATCCAATGGGCACAGTCGAAGAGATCATAGCCCTAATACCAAATGTCACTGCTTTTTCTGTCTTTGATGCAAAAAGTTTATTTTGGCAAGTGATGCTTGATTGCAAATCCTCATTACTAAGCACTGTTGCTACCCCATTTGGCATATACAGCTTTCTAAGTATACCATTTGGAATAAATTCTGCAAGTGAAGTGTTCCATGATGTGAGCAAACCAGTTACTCTTTCCTGTGATGGTTCAAAATTTGGTCTTGGCACAGTTATATTTCAAGAGGGCAGACCAGTAGCCTGTGTATCTAGAACACTTACCCAATCTGAGATGCAGTATGCTCGTATTGAGAAAGAACTTTTGGCAATAGTATTTCCATGTTCCAAACTTCATGATTATATTTATGGCTGAGCTTTTCAGATTGAAACTGACCACCAACGTCTAGTTACTGGTCTCAAGAAGCCTATGCATTCTACTCCAGCAAGATTACAAAGAATGATGCTTAAATTGCAAAAGTACAACTTCAAAATGGTGTACATGAAAGGCAAACTACTCTGTCTGGCTGATACCTTATCCAGATTGCCCAGAAATACAATGGAACAGCTTGACTCAGAGAATTTTGACTTTGATGTGATGGCAGTGCATAATATTTCTACCACTAGGCTTGATCAGCTGAGATATCACACAAAGGCTGATCCAATTTTGCAAAAGCTTAATCACTACATTAATGTTGGATGGCCATCAAAGCAATGTAGAGCACCACCTGAAGTGCAAACCTATTTTCCTTACAGAAATGAAATGTTGATGGAAGATGGCATTATTTTCAAAGGTCCTAAAATTGTTGTTCCTGCTTCCTTACAACATGAGTACATCCAGATTTTGCATTGTGGTCACACAGGTTCCTTATCCTCTAAGAGGCGAGAGAGAGAACTAGTATTTTGGCCTTCATTACTGAAAGACATTGATAAAGTACTTTCTTCTTGTTCAGTATACAATAGTACCAGACCACATTTGCAGAGAGAACCACTTCAGCTATGTCCAGTTCCTGAACTTCCTTGGTCAACAGTAGCCATTGATATCTTCAATTGAGACAATCAACAATACTTGGTATTGGTAGACTCTTATTTGAATTGGTATGAGATTGATCTACTACTTAACTTAACATCCACTACTATTATTACTAAGTTGAAATATCATTTCTCAGCCCATGGTAGTCCGCACAAAGTTATTTCTGACAATGGTACTCAATGTACGAGTCAGCTGCTTTAGAAATTTGCAAGAGAATGGGGCTTTGTACATGTTACTAGCAGTCCTGAATATCCACAGTCAAATGATCTAGCTGCACATGCAGTGCAGAGTGCAAAGTAATTACTTGAAAGGTCAAATTGTGACAATACCGATGTCTTTTTGAATTTGCTTAATTCTCAGAAACATACCCTGTGAGGATTTTCTTGGCTCACCTGCTCAAAGACGTCTATCCAGGCAAACAAGAACTACGCCACCTATTAGCTCCAGTTTATTGAGGCCTAAAGCTAAAAACAATAAAATCATCAGGGCTCATTTATTAAAGAAGCATTCCATCCAGAAGTCCAGTTATGATAAATCGAGCAGATTTCTTCATCCGTTGGGGGAAGGAGAGACAGTGAGAATACAAACAGTGAAAGGTTTCGACCAGGTTGGTCAAGTTACAGGTATATGTGCTGAGCTGAGATCCTAACTTGTAGAATCTGAGGGCATGGAGTACAGGAGAAATCGCAGGCATCTTCTTTCTGAACTAGAATTATCATCGCAACATTGTTCCTGTGATACAGACTCTAGATCTCAGAGTGAACCAGACGTTGTTCCCATTTCAGAGTGTGCTTAAACCTCTTCTTCCATTCCTAAGGATGTTTTGAATACTTCCAAGGTTGACCATACTGTAGAGACAGCTCCATTTGCTAAACCTAATTCCCAGTTTTAAGTCACATGATATGGTCGAATATCCAGGCCCAGTGCGAAATACGCAGCAATATGGAGAAAACTGTATATATGTACCTAGTCTTGTATAACTGCATGACAACAAACTACTTGTAATATCTGCATGCCAAATAGATTCGTAAAATTGCATGATCTATTTCTCAAAGAGTGAGGATGTAGATCAGAGTGTATGTGCTGTGTCTTTAAGAATCATATCAAGGACTGAGCATCCACATATAAATACCGGGCATGTGCTATTCCTAGTGCCCCTTTGAGAGTGCAACCAGAGAGTGAGCATGTATGATTACAGTGGTTAACTTGTATATATGTTACTTAAGTTAAAGTCAGTAAACTTCTGTCGTGATGTGTTTGTATATAATAAAGCTGCTTGAACAGAATCCATGAAGACTCTTTTATTGTGTCCAAAGTAGGAGAGCGACAAGTTTCAAATGCAAGTATTTGGTTTGCTAGAAATGAAGCAGTGGTATTATCTTTTAGGAGATAGAATAATAATACTGCTAATGTTATTGCAGGTGTTTGGCTTAACTATGACATTCTTAGCTTTTTCATTCTTATTCATTACAACCAAAAAACAACTACTGCTTTCTACTTTTACACTGTATGCCATTGACTTTATGATGTTGTTTAAAGTAGCCCCCTTTCTGACAAAATGCACGAAATATCCTGTTTCTATTGTCTCAGCTTTAGCCTCAGACTTGAAGCTTTATGGATAGTGTTTGCATATTAAGGCATAGTGGAAGCAAAATACCTTTCTCCTCAAACTTTGCTGAGGTGGTTATACTATCATAGTTGCTGAAACAACTCTTGTTTTGGAATTTAACCCAGGACTTCCTGTATTTCATGACATTGCCACTGCCTGTGGACCTACAGAAAATCTCTGGACAGTTTGATTTTGGCATGCGTTTCTCTTAAGAGCACTAGAGCAGTTATGTCTACCTTATGGCAGGAAATCACCCATGTAGTAATTTTCTTACATGCAAGCTGCCAAATACTCATTTCCTTACTTTCAAGTGACTCCTTGCTATGATCACCTTACGTTGGTGTGACCTTGGAGTGAGAATAAAAAAAAACAAGATATATGTGGAAAAAGAGCCTCTACAAACAGGGTGCAGAGGCTGATTAATTTAAAACATAATTTTGTAGAATTTTTTCGCATGGTGTATTCATTCATAAACTGACAGTCTCAAGTATGTGTGTATCGATGTGTGTGCACTTCTGCTGTAGGTTATTAATTAAACTATACATGGAATAGTGACAACTAGTCTAGTTTCAGTGAGAAATTAGTTATCTTTCAAATGATAGTGTTTGCACCACATCATGGTCCAGAGTTATGACTTATGCCATCTGTGTTCTTTTCCTGCTTTCTTCAGAGGTTAGACATCCACTGTATTATTGTCCATACATTGTACTTCATCAGTTGCTTAAGGCTTCATTTCTCATAATTTACCTTGTACGCTGTAGCTTGTTAAACTGAGATGCTCCCCCTTATATAGCACAATGTCTGATCTGCCATTACCATCTTGCATAGCTGACCAGCTGTTCCTCTTAAAACATGCTTGTCTAACTCCTCACGGGCTTCCACATACCTGTCGTCTTTTAAAATCAAAGTGAACTGCATCCTAAAGAGTCATACTCCAAGTATGCAAAGAAAATGATTTCCTTGTGATGGGCTTCATTATGGGAAGACTGACTAGATCAGTTTTAGCGGTGATCAAAGGTGTGGGAAAAGCAGTGGAATACTGTAAAGGAGTTGTTAGAAGGTACAGAAAAGGTTAAGGAGGTGATAAGTCTGATTCACTAGGGAGATGATAATAGCCCAAGGGAAAATAAGTACACAAGCAGCATGCTGCTGTAATTAACTTTTCTCTGAAGCCCTGAAATGTATTGTGGAAAAATACTGAAGTGCAACATATTTTGTATTCTGTATATAAAGGGTTAAGCAGAAAAATGTTCACTGCATGCAAACTGAAATGTTCTGGAAAATGTTGATCACTGAGGAATGCAGAAGTTAATCTTAAACTGCTGATAAGAAAGTTAATGGTGCAAGAATAACTGTGGTACTGGCTGGTAAAAACAAGTAATCAAACTATCACTTCTAATGAATGTTCTGTGTGCTACATGTATGTACGTGCAGGAGGGTCTATAAAAGCAGAACTCAAAGTACAAGGAGCCAGACTGCTGGCATACTACTATCATGTAGCAGGTCTCCATGCATGTAAAATAAAGCTGTTTTATTTGCTTACAAGAATTTGGTGTGATTCTTCCAGAATATGTTAGAAGAGTAAAATCTTTCGACATAACTGGCGCCCAACGCGGCCCTGCACGGCGCGAATCGAACAAAGAGAGGCTGAAAACCTGCGCAGGTGGAGAGAGATCAGGCTCTCCTCGAACGAAAGACCTCCGACTGAAACAGGTCGAAATCAGAGGCCAGTCACTCTTTCCAGATTCAATCCGTGAGGTGGCAGCGAAACAGGGCGGAGGAATCACAAAGGTAAGCAAAACGCTATTTTTTTTTTTGTTTCTGATTGGAATTTTTGTCTAAATTTTGAGGGACTAGTCAAGGGAGAAATTTAATTTTCTCAAAGTATAAGGAGTATATGTGAATAGATTCCATATACAAGAGATCTCAGGAACAGGAATAGTTTCTCGTAAGAGAAATGGGAACAGGAACCAGTTGCGCCAAAGGCGACGACAAAACTGAAGATGAAAAGTTTATGTTTGATTTACACCCAAAGAACGTAAAATATTTAGATAAATGGAAAAAAGATCATGGGTTTAGTGGATGTTTAAATAAGTCAGAATGTCAAAATCTAGTAAGATTACTGCGCAAACAGGCAGGAAATAAGACAAGGAATCAAAAGAAGGTGGGGTTTCCCCAGGCACAGAAATGGCTGGAGGAAGCAAATAAGAGACACAGGGAACAAAATTTGAAAAAAGGGTGTGGTAATTCAAGTGAAAGAGATGTGTACTTTGTTCAAAAGGAAGATAATGAAACTTCCACAGTCAGTCGTAGTCACCAAAATCCCTCGGCCCCTCCCATCCAGTATCCAGACCCTGCACAGGTTATTGAGGTGCCCCTCCGACCAGGACCCACCACAATACCAGGCTTCAGTGGGTGGCCCCCCCCACGCCAAGTATTATATTACAGAGAGAGCCCAACAACACCCTTGACCTATGCAGCGGAAGTATTAGGAGAGAAGGGCACTGGAAAATTAAGGAAAAGGTAGATCAGGAAGGAGAGGAATACCCGCTGATAGAAGTGACAAATCCTCAAGCAGGTGCAGAAGGCGAGGGTCCTACAATATTGGTCTACTGACCGTGGACCCATGATGACATCAGAAAAGCGGTAGAGGGGATTCCCCATCCAAAAGTAGATATGCGTAAATTCCGTACAGACGTAGGGGGCATGAGAATGAGTTATAGATTAAACGCTGTAGAATTTGAACAAGTAATAAGGCAAATCCTAGGACCAGATTGGCACCTTATTTGCGGAAGTTGGGACCCCCTGTTACCAGGGGAAGGAGGAGCCTTGCTGTTTAACTCCGAAGTGTGTAGAACCAGAATAAAGACTCTCTTAGATAAAACAGAAGAATATTGGAAGCCCAAAGCAGATTGGACTTGCATTAATCAATGTGTTCAATCAGATGACGAAACCGTAGACAATTATCTACATCGTCTCACACAATGTTTTGATGCTCATAGTGGGTTGATTAAGGCAGAAAATCAGGAAAATGACTCACCCTATGAACAGCAATTGAAAAATGCATTCCTAAAGGGCTGCAAGACAGCCATTTGTAACTTTATACAAAAGCATATGATCACACACAGGACAGCGCGTCTACAGCCCCTTATGGAGTATGCTAGACATGCTGAGAAATACCTGAAGGAAAAAAAAGATAAACAAGCCCAGACTTTTACAGTTAGTGAAGATGGAACTTTAATGTTAGTTCAAGGTTCCGCAAACCATGGAAGAGGGCGTGGCAGGGGAAGAGGACGAGGATGGGGAGGCATAAGTCATTCTGAGGATTTCGAAGGTAGGCAAAAGAGGGGGGAATGTTTTAAGTGCGGTAAGAAGGGACATTTCGCCAGAGATTGCAGAGGACCGGAGAAATCGATGGCTGCTTCCGGTGGTACCGCATGATTATATGATGGTCAGAAAGACATAGATGGAGGGTATGAGGAAGAAGAAGAAAGTAAAAATGGGGAAGTAGGTACAAGTGAAGACGATGGGTGGGGACAGGAAATGGCAGAAAATGAGGAATATCAAATGGTAAATCTAACAGCACTAGCATCAACTATGCACTTGGAATCCCAACCAGTGATCACATTGCAAGTTGAGGGCCGAGACATAGAATTCCTTTGTGACTCAGGGGCTTCACGAACGTTAGTCAGAAATACTGCCATATCATCCGATGTTACCTCGGATGAATATGTGCTTGTAAAGGCAGCAAATGGTTGTATTTACCAAGAGCCATTGTCCAAACCTCTGTGGTTTACCAACCCAGAGACGAACCAAACCATACGGTTCTGAGTAATAATTTCAAAAATCTGCCCAGTAAATTTACTAGGAAGAGATTTAATGCAAGTGTTCGGCATAGCAGCCGTCCCAACCTCCACTGGGATGGTGGCAAGGAGAATTGAACCAAATAGTGCAATGCTATTAGAGGGGCAGGGAGATCTACATTACTGGTATAGTAATGATTTGATAGAGACAGGCCCCCAGAGTGTAGTGACGGATCTTACAAATTTGGCATTAAGCAAATACGGCATAAAAAATCCGAAGGTGTCAGATCCATTACATTGCACAATGTATTACAGAAGATGTGCTGGACCTGATTTAGAATACGAAAAGAAATTTCTTAGTTTTAAAGTCACCAAGCTAGTATTGGATAGCCTTTTTTGGGACACACTAGGTAATTCTGCAGTCACATGTAGCCTTACAAGGGATATGCAGCTGCTGTATAAGAATGAATTAACCACACATATTTCAGTCACGGAGGGTGAAGGAATGTCATGGTACCTCGTGGGTAAGACAATAACTGAATGGGTAGGATGGACACCAGAACAGTTGGCAGGTAAAGGCGCTCAGGTTCAAAAACTTAACTGGGTTACACAAGCCAGACCGACCGTGCACCTCTGGGAAGACGGACAGATACAATCCCCTGGGACATTATGACTATGTCTCCTTACCCCCATGGAGGAATCTCAATTGCAGATGATTCCAAACTCATTACGGTCGCAGGGTCTGCACGATATCGGACTGATTAGAACGGCACGACAGGTAAAGATTACACCCAAGTCAGAATTTAGACCTCATAAATGGCAGTATCCCTTGAGCAGAAAGGCAGAGGAGGGCATTTTACCGGTAATCACAGCACTTTTGAAAGCTGGAGTATTAATTCTGTGCACAGACTCACCGTGTAATACGCCCTTATTTCCAGTAAAAAAAACGGATGGGACATGGAGGATGGTACAAGACTTACAGGCAATAAATGCCGCGGTGGTACCTCGGGCCCCCATAGTCCCGGATCCGTCTATTCTGCTGAACGATATCCTTCCTACGGATAACTACTTTTCTGTAATTGATATCAGTAATGCCTTTTTCTCTATTCCCTTGCAGGAAGATAGTAGATTTTGGTTTGCATTTACGTTTATGGGCAAGCGTTATACCTATACCAGGTTACCGCAGGGATACTGCGAAAGTCCGACCATCTTCTCACAAGAGATGTCCACCAATTTGGCTCAGTTCCAACCCGCCCAAGAGTGCCACCTACTGCTGTACGTGGATGATATCCTCCTGGCTGTGACTATGGAAGAACTCTGTAAGTCCGAGACTATTCGACTACTACACTTTCTGGCACACGAAGGACATAAGGTAAATAAGTCTAAGTTACAATTTTGTAAATTAGAAGTACGTTACCTGGGTTATACTATCTCTGGGAAGGGCAGGCGATTAGATGACAGTAGAAAGAATGCTATTTTACAAGCCCCCATGCCAAATACAAAAAAAGAAATTATGTCCTTTTTAGGCATTACGAACTTCTGTCGTAGTTGGATTCCCAACTATGCCGAAGAAGTGCACCCGCTATCAGACTTAATTTTTGCAATACCAATGGCGGCAAAAGATTTGCTGCACTGGACAGACAAGGCAGTACAGGCATTCACTAGAATTAAGTAACTGATAGCTGGGTCAGCAACATTGGGGTTTCCAGATTACAGTAAGACCTTTATACAGACTGTAGATTGCAAGCAGGAATTTATGACATCTGTTTTAATGCAAATGTATGGAGATAAGTTAAGACCATTGGCATTTTACTCTAGCAAATTAGACTCAGTAACATGAGCATTACCACACTGTGTGCAAGCAGTAATTGCAGCCGCTTTGGCGGTACAAGCATCTGCCATGTTGGTATTGTTCCATGATCTTACGTTAAAAGTCCCGCACTCCATAGCAGTCATCCTTCTGCAGGACAAGTTAACATTTCTGTCACCTAGCAGACATTTATCTTGTATGACTACGCTGTTATCACAGCCACACATGACAATTGAGAGATGCACTACCTTAAATCCAGCGACATTGCTACCCGTTGCTGAAGACGGTATCCCGCATGTATGCTTAGATCTCATACTTTCTAAAGTTCTACCAAGACCGGATCTTAAAGATCAACCCTTACTACATGCGGACTGGACACTGTTTGTAGATGGGTCAGCATGCAAAACAGAAACAGGCACCACGCAGGTAGGGCATGCAGTTACTACTGCAACTCAGATAATAGAGGCAAGACCACTCCCCGGGAACTTATCCGCTCAAGCAGCGGAACTGATTGCTGTGACAAGGGCATGTCTCCTTTCGGAGGACAGGAATGTCACTATCTATACGGATAGTCAATATGCCTTCTCTACGGTACATGTGTTTGCTCAGCAATGGAAAAATAGGGGGATGGTTACAACCTCGGGGAAAGACATCATGCACAAAGAACGAATCCTTGAATTACTACAAGCCGTTCAACAGCCACGGGGTTTGGCCATCTGTAAATGCGCTGCTCATACCCGTGCTAAGGACCCGGTATCACTTGGTAATGCCCTAGCAGACAAAGCAGCCAAAGATGCAGCTATGTCCAGTACCTTTTCACTTGAAACCACACCTACAGAATTACAACCAACAGATAAGTTTGATTTACAAACCTTACAAGTCATGCAGGAACTTAGCACAGTACAGGAAAAACAACGCTGGACTAGGTATGGTGTTAGACAAAACAAGGGAATCTATGTGGGACCAGATAATAAATATGTTTTTCCTACTAATCTTTTTAGGTATGCAGCACTAGTCGTGCATGGCCCTTCCCATCTGGGCCCTGCAGCTATGGTTAGAATTATCCACCTTACCTTTTGGACCAAGGGTTTCATTGCATATGCAAAACGTTTTTGTCTATCCTGCATAGTATGTGCTAAATACCACGGGGGAGGGGTCAGAGTTGCCCCGGCATCATTTCCAACACCCCCCTATCCATTTCATACAATATGTATGGACTTCATCGAATTGACCCCGGCACAACTAAAGAAGTTTGTGTTAGTGATAGTAGATGCATTTACTAAGTGGGTTGAGGCCTTTCCGGTGACACATCCGGATGCTCAAACAGTGGCTAAAATTTTGGTCAATCACATCGTCCCGCACTTTGGACTTCCTACATGCATCTACTCTGACAACGGCATGCATTTTGTCAATCAGATCATTCAGAAACTGTCTACAGTTTTCCAAATTGAACTGAAACACCATTGTGCCTACCACCCACAGTCAGCAGGGTTGGTGGAACGCCACAACGGCATTCTAAAAGGCAAACTCATGGCCGAGACACATCAGTCTTGGATTACCTGTCTACCTCTAGCCCTCCTTTCCATGCGGACAACTCCCACCTCAAAAGGAGTCACCCCATTTGAGTTATTGTACGGGAGACCTTATTACGTCCCACAGTGGCAAAACTTGTTGCCTGCGGAACGTGAGGGGGGTGAGGAGATAGCAGAGTACATGAGGAAAATGCTGACCAATACTAACAGCTGTTTAACGAATGATTATTTTTCAGGTTCAGGAGACGACAAAATCACGGAAATCAGACCCGGCGACTGGATCTGGGTCAAGATCGTTAAAAGAAAGAATTGGGCATCCCCCAAATGGGAGGGCCCCTACCAGGTGTTGATCGCAACTCCAACGGCAGTTCGGATTAAAGAAAGGTCCTCATGGATCCACCTAACGCATTGTAAAATTGTAAAACATTTTAAGTTAGATAAAACTTGAATTCCCCTGAGGAACAAACAGACAGCAGTAACCATGAAGGACAATAATGAGAATAAGAGAAAATGGTTCTATTGCAATATTTTATTGTTTATAACTATTGTGATTGTAATATTTCTGTTTTGGCCATTTCTGTTTTTTAATGAAGCTAGCCATTCAAAAAGAGACAAACACACCAGCTGGCATCCAAACTTTAATACATATCAAGCGATTAAATATGCATATGCATCCTCAATGAATGTCTCAAATTGTTGGGTATGTACTGCAATACCTACTGTACATAGTGGCTTAATGTTAGGGACAGCCCCTCTGGGAACAAATGATACTTGGAATAATTTGTTGTTTGAAACCACAGAAGTACCACTGAGAGACAAGGTGGTGCTGCATCTTCTGGGGCGCCAAAATGGAACAGTGTGTTTTCAAAAGATTGGAAAAGTTAAGGTGGGGCTGAGCCAATGTAATTTGACAATAGTTCATAATTGTACCCTAGAAGGGCAGTGTGAGACCAAGTTTGGAGCTATAAAAAAAGACATCAATGTAAATGATACTAGTTTTGTTGAAAAAATGCTGTATGTATATGGCCTGTTATTTAAGGGGCTAAAGCCAAATGGGAGTTATGAATTTCCAACCAATATAACCCTCAAAATGGATGATTGTTATTTTATTTGTGGTAGGAAAGCATATAAATGGTTACCATATGGCTGGTCAGGAAGTTGTTTTTTGGGATATCTGATACCAGCTATAAGACATGTAAATGCATTACCTCAAGGTAAAATACGAAATGCACATTCTCTTAATAAACCTATTAATCCCGTAGGTAACATTGATGCGTCATGGATTTATCACCATGACTTGGCGCACGTCAGCAGCAAAGGACTCTCACATATGGACCTAGGCGATGATGTAATTGCTTGGGCTGGTATTTTGCCAGCGTATGGGACAGTAAGATCCATCTGGGAACTGAGAAAACTGTCAAAACTGTTAGAGACTCTGAGTAATGCGACATTTTCAGCGCTAGAATTGGTGATGGATGAATTAACGGCGATGAGAACAGTAGTGTTGCAGAACCGTATGGCACTCGATTTCACCCTAGCGGCGAAAGGAGGTACTTGCGCTCTCATACACAAGGAGTGCTGCTCGTTCATTCCTGATAACGAGCATGCGATTCAGAGCCATCTTGAAATAATTCAACAAGTTTCTGAACTGACTAAACCTGGTCCAAACCCCTTGACTGACTTTTTCCAAAACCTGTTTGGAAACTGGGGTTCTGTGTTGATGAACATTTTAATTGCTGTATGTGTTGGTGCAGTCATATTTTTGCTGCTTGGCTGCTGTTGCATACCATGTATCAAAATGATAATATCGAAGGTTATCTCTGCCAATGCTACAAAAGCATATTTTTCTGATTATGAGAAGGTATAAAACGTATCTGGAATTGTGTAAAATAAACAGTATACAAAATGTTGTAAGGGGGGAAATGTGGAAAAATAATGAAGTTCAACATATTTTGTATTCTGTATATAAAGGGTTAAGCAGAAAAATGTTCACTGCGTGCAAACTGAAATGTTCTGGAAAATGTTGATCACTGAGGAATGCAGAAGTTAATCTTAAACTGCTGATAAGAAAGTTAATGGTGCAAGAATAACTGTGGTACTGGCTGGTAAAAACAAGTAATCAAACTATCACTTCTAATGAATGTTCTGTGTGCTACGTGTATGTACGTGCAGGAGGGTCTATAAAAGCAGAACTCAAAGTACAAGGAGCCAGACTGCTGGCATACTACTATCATGTAGCAGGTCTCCATGCATGTAAAATAAAGCTGTTTTATTTGCTTATAAGAATTTGATGTGATTCTTCCAGAATATGTTAGAAGAGTAAAATCTTTCGACATGTATTATTTTTTTTTTGCAAAGTGGGCTGTGGATACGTGGAAACGGCTACCAGTATGCGTGATGGAGAGAGAGAGAATCTACACATGTATTTAAAGGTTTTAAGACAAGTAAAAAATAGAAAGGGGAAAATATGGATGAAGGGACAGTTGAATATTAAAGTAGTTCAAAAGGCAGGCTAGATAAAACCATTGTCTATGTCTGCTTTTAAGCAAATGCAAACTTCTCCATTACTGTGGTATAGAAAGATGGAAAACCTTGACTGTAATACAAGGGACCCGAGTTCAAATATCAGCTGTGCCACTGGAGCAACTGGTTAGGGAAAATGAGAAATTGGTAGCACCTGATCAGCATACTCTGGTGGGTGCTACATGATGGAGTACGCTTATGGGTGTTTCCTGGCTGCAAAGCAGCTTGGCTGATGTTAGGAATGACTGGAGTGAGTGCGTCTTTCATAGTGTTGATGCACTAGCTTCACACTCTGCCATAGTTAGAGTGCCCGTTTCCTTTCAACAGCTCCTGGCCCCATATATGAAGCCTGCTTCCTAACTCACATTTCTTAACCAGGGAATGGTGGTCTCTCCTTTTGAAATATGATTAAGGCTGTTCCCTCAGTGTAAAGGAAGGGCCCATGTGTATAGAAGTTTATGGCAAGATTTTCATATACCCACTGCTCTCCTGGAAAGGGGCAATGGGGATAGAGCAGGTGTCAAACTGCACACGGGTCATTGCAGGAAGCAGAAAAAAAAATACATATAAAGTAAAATAAAGGAGTTATAGAGGAACTGCAAGAGCAAGGTAGGGGATCAATGGGTAATTTATTATGAAGAAAAAATAGGGCAGGGAAATTAATTAAAAGAAAAAGGGTGAATGGGAAAAAGATTAGCAATAGACATTAAGCAGGAAAAAATTTGTTACTTAACTGTATAGGTGAAGAAACAATGACTTTGTGGAAAATTTGTGAAATAACTTTAGAACAAACCATATAGAAACGGAGCAAGGAAAAAGGAAAATTCTAAATTACTTTGCCATTTGAGTTCACTAATGAAAAAAAAAGTGAGAGTTGCAGTCTTACAGGGCAGGGTGGGACAGAATTTAGCAAAGACGGACAAATGAGGAGATGATGAATATGGAAGAGGAAAATAAAAGTACTGAGGTATGAAGATCAATATATCACAAGTGCTAGGCAGGGTTTCACCTTTGAGCCATTTAATTATTGCTGAGGCTTTACTTAAACCTTTGATGTAACAACACAATGAATCTGTTTTGGAAGGGGTGGTGCTGCAGGGACTGTAGGTAAACAGTCGAGGTGCCAGTTTGCAAAGGTGGTGCCCAGAGCAGCCCAGGACACAACAGGCCTGAGAGACTGTCTGTCTGTCTTTACTGTTCCAAAAAATTATGGAGACTGTTCTAAAATTAAGGTACAGGGTTCCTGTGGCAAAATGGATTGATCTTCTCAATGAATTCTATTACTGATTCACTACAAATATATCCAGTCAGACTAGTCTGATGTAGTTTTATGACTAGGTCATCAGGGAAGCAAACAGAGTCAACGCTGTGCATATTTATCTGGTCTTCAGCAAGGGCTTTGACTCAAACCCACAACACAGGTAGTTTGTAGACAAGATAGTGATAGAATTGAGAGCTAAACTGAGTGGATGGATGCAAAGTGTTTAGATAAAAAAAATGATGCTCTAAAGTAAAGAAGGTTGCAGGTGGTTTCTCATAAGAGGTATTTTAGGTCCATTGAATGTTTCATCTCTGATTTCATACAGGCATTGGAAAACTGTTTTTTTTTTTCTCTTTGGTCATACCACCAAGGTTGGGACAGTAATATCAGATGAAGTGTCCATAAAGAGGGTTGACAGCATCTACTAAAGACATGACTTAGTAAGTAGCAGATTCACTTAATTCATCATTAGCATCATCAGATGCAATTTGATGGGAAGGCCTTGACAGCATGAAGTATTTCCATCATACCATTTATTGATGTGTCTGCTCCCAGAACTGTATCTAGGTGATATGTTGCATTGTGGGAAGAAAAATCTCTTTTGTGGTGCAGTAACTGTAGCAAGTTACCTGCCACAACTGTGATAAGCAGCTTGTTACAGTTACTACCTCATACTGACAGTTTCAGCCATGACTGCAAAGCACTACCAGCATTAATTTATGAAGTCACAATATCCTTGTGGCTTTATAAAGGAAACACCATCAGCACTGGTCAGTCATGTTTCCTAATAGTTTGCACCTGGGGCAACTGCCCTGCCCTAGTTACAGGTCTGTCTGTTCCTACATTCCCTTGATCAAGTTCCAATAACTTTATTTGGCCCACATAGGCTTCCCATGCTACATATGAAGAACCTAGAGGTAGGTCTTGACTTGGGCATGGTACCATGGAAGGCAGTTCTTGGATTGATGGCTACGCCCTTTGCCCACCAATACATTTCCTTTCTGATAGCAAGGAATGTTGGAATTTCTTGTTCAAGATAATTACTTTGCTATTCCCAAAGATTTCTATGATTTACATGTGTGCAATCTGGCATGTGGAACAATCAAAATGAATTCTGATATATACACAAGTGTGCCAAGGAAGGTTTGGTTATAAGGGTTTCTTTCTGAGATGCACCATATATTTTCTGGAGGAAGAGAAACCTTACAAGTTGATGTGTCCAACACTGCTCTCAGACCAGGATGGAAAGAAGCTGGATTTCTGAAAGTTCGACAATCATAGTTTTTATAAACAAAGTGGAGGGGTAGCTCAGCACCTTATGCAGTTTTGGCAAAGAGATGGGCTGTGCTGGTCATTTAGATGAGGATAGATGTCAAGGCCTTAGATAGCTAAATATCTGTGCAAAACAGTTGCTGGATTAACTGAGCATCATATAGAGGCTAAAGAGTATAGGGTTAAACTAAAAATTGGAGCTCCTAACTGCAGATGTAAGCAGCAGAATGCTTTGTCAGTGGGTGGCTGGATGGATGGTACATCTTTATAATTATCCTCCATGTTCAGGATATTTGTCAGAGCACTGCTTGGAGTACAGAATAGATGGACCGTATTGAAATTATCTTGAATGCTTTCATTAACACAGTTTTTTTATGCTTGACAGATCTCATCTGAATATCCACACATTCTATTTCCCTGTTACCAGGAAAAAGAAAAAAAAAATACTAAGTGATGCCTCTTTATATTCCATAGGTAGGGTATCTAGAAGCCTGCAAACAGAGGTCTGGGCTAAAAATTAAAAGGCCTCCCAGGCTTGATCTATTGGAATTGCCATATTTTCATTTGGTTTTGGTGCTGACATGTCACCTTTGAAAAGACCATTGCATTAGCAGTGTTGTTTCTGAAGTTTCTCAGTGCTGAAGATTGAAACATGGCTTTACAGATGGGTAGGAAGAATTTGCATTCCTTCTTCAACATTTTGAGCAGATCTTTAGAGTAAGAACCAAAGGGAAGTTTATGTAAGATGGCATTCAGTAATTGCAGCATGACATCATCTGGGATAGGCTAAATTCTGTGTAAGGCATGCTTCATTATAACTGTGCCTGAAGTAAATACAACTGTAGACATCTCAGCATTATATCCTTAATTTATTTTACATCCATTTAATGTTTGTTTTTAATGTTTGTTCACTGTAGTATCTGTCTGCATGTTGATCTGTCTATGGTAGCTTCATTTCTGACCTGTAGTGACATCGTCTCTAGTTGCTTCAAGATATCCCCTGGTACTATATCAAGAGTGTCTAGCTGCTGACAGCTCTAATATCTAGGGTATACTTTTCCCAAACCTATCGGTCAGTCTGCTTTCCCTATTACTAGGAATAGTGCTAGGCTATGGAAAATCCATGATCCCCCTCAAATGTATAAAAAGAGGTCACTGCATTGTAAGCCACTAGATTTTTATACATATGTCTATTTTCCTTCTGAAAGCTATAAAACCTGCCCTTCCTTAGGAGATGGGGACAGGTGATTTGAAGTGCAGTTCTAGCAACAGTCTGGAAGGCATCTTCAGGAGTTTGGATTGCAGTAGGAAAGGTGAGGGATTGGACTTATAGCACAGAAAAGCTTAGAAAAATCTTTCTTTAATGCTGGTTCATACAATACTACTAGGCTAGCTGCTCTTACAAGCCATTTTAAGCCTAGCCAATGATCCATTGTGAGGCTCAAACTCTGCACCTTGTGTTTGTAAGGCAAACACCTTAACCACTAGGCTACCCTCCCAACCCATGGGATGATGTGATAGTAGCACATTCATTCATTTGCAATGTTTCCACATGAAGTTTGCAGCTCCTGTAAAGCTAACATATTGAAGACTCAGAGGAGAGATAGTCTGCCTTCATCTGGACTGTTGCTGATGCTGGGTACTGCATCTGGTTGTGTCTCAGCTAATTCCTCATCCTAGAGTAAGAGGACAGTTCTGTTGAAGGCAGTCTACCTTCTTTGGTGCTCTGTTGTACCAAAGGAGGAGGCAAAATGGGCTGCCACTGAGGACATGTCTGCTTTATTACAAGATAAAAAGCATTTCTCAGAGAATGCTGAGACGTGAATGAGGAAATCAGAGATTTGTTGCATTGCTGGCTGGGCGGATGTCAGATGAGATGAACCAAGATAGGATTTGCACCATTACACAGAAAATTAAGTAAAATCCTTAACGCAACTAGTTCAGGTCCCACTTAGAACAATCTTTTTAAAGGTCCACTAGAAAGACATCCCCTACCCAGACATGCATCCAGATATTATCACTTCATTATTTGACTCCCACTTCATTGACACCATAAAATCACTGCTTAACATAAACACTCACTATTCACCCAGTTTAACATCCAAGTAAGTGATAACCACACTTTGTTCATCAGCACTGTCCCAACCTCTGTCATTAAAAAGCACCTCCACAAATTGAATCCTCCTACCCTGTGCCCCATCTCTATAGTCATTAATAGATCCATCCAAAAGTCTTATGCCCCCTCCTTTTGGAAGAAATCATTCATCTTACCCATGTACAAGGCGGGAAACATAACCAATTTTTCCAACTATAGATCCAGAGCAGTACTTCTCACCTTTCAAAAATGTTAGAAAAATGCATCTATTCTCAACTCTTCAACCACACTCTTACCAATAACCTTTCCTCCCCCACCCAGCATGACTTTAAACCAAACCACAGTACCACTACTGCACTAACAGACTTCTTTAATCATGTCAGTCGTAGCTGCAATACTGGTAATATTGTATCTGCTCTCTTCTTGGACCTATCTAAAGCATTTGAAACTTTCTCTCATAATAAACTGCTCCGTTAGCTAGCTTTCCTTAATCTCCTCTACTCCATTTTATCTCATGTTTCCGTAGCTACCTGTCTGACTGACATCAAGCTGTCAAATGAAAATCCAGCATCTCAGCTTTTTTACCCAACTCTGACAGTGCTCCCCAAGGCCTCATGCTAGGACCACTCCTGTTTAATATATTTAGTGATAATTTACACACTAAGAAATGCTCTAACTTAAGCAGCATACTGCAACTCCACTCCAGCAATAGAGCTTTTAGCTCTACTGAGAACACATCTTCTGTGAATTCACAAAGCTCACAACAAAGCAGGAAATGCTTTTTACTCCAGTTATATCACAAAAGCATGGAACACAAGTCCTATTCCAGTCAAACTCCTCAACAAGGCAAGTATCTTCAAATATAAATTAAAACTGTTCCTGCTTTACTCCTAGCCATGCCACTGCTATTCCCCAGGCTAAATAATTTTCTTTTCTCTTATGTTTCAGTCTACTTCTCCTCTCCTCTTATGATAAAATGGATATAATTATATCTGACCTTAATAATGTACTTAAACTAGTGCTGACTACGTTGTTTGTAAATAAGTAATTATTTTATAACTATCTGATTTATTTATCCCCACTTTGTATGAAATGCTGCTTAGGTTACCTGAGCATTGTATATTGTATAGTACTGCTGTAAATTGTTCTCGTGAAAGTTTTCTGTGTAATACTGTTAAATGTTACCAGAGTATTCTGTATGCTGTAAATGTACTATTGTCATTATTTCTCGAGGAGCTTTTCTTCCTAAGCCTCTACTGAAAAGGGGCTTCTTTGCCCGGTAGGACTTTCCGAGTAAATACATTGAAATGACTAAATGAATAAATGCATCTTTCTTTTGCTCATGCAGCTATTACATGGAAAATCAGCCAAAGGCTTTCTGGTATTTTAAAAGGCTTTCCTGATTTCTATTGATTTATTTGCTACAGTAAACAGATTGTAAACATATTAAACTTTTGCAGAGTGCTTATCTGGACATGACAGAGTTCTCTCACTACTGCACATGCACAGCCTGATGTCCTGATAATAAGGAGGGTGTGGTAAACTTTGCACCCCCAACTCTCAGTCCCCAGCCCTCCATTTCTTGAACCCTCTTATACAGATGGAATCACTACCCCAACATGCCAAATCAAACCTTCCACTTAAATGTGTCCATATAGCCATTCTTAAAAGAAAAAAAAATATGGCTAGCAGCAGTAGTATTACTTTTAAGTAAATCCAAATGAACTTCTACACCTCTTTTTGCCCTCCTTCACCTAACAACTCATACTCCTATAGTCACCTCAGTCAGGACAACTCTAGTATTTTTCATTCCATTCTCATTTTTTTCTCACTTACACAACATGGTACAATACAATACAATACAATAAAATCAACAACAGTTATGTAGTAAACTCTACAAATTGAAGGAAGCTGACACATCATAATCCACTTAATTAATCATTAAACTATGCATTTTATATTTTCTATCCCACCCTGATACTAGAAAAAAGTCATGTTGCAGTTATCCCCTAACTCATACTCTCAAACTCTCCTCCAAAACAAATATCCAGACAAAAACAAACCTTTACCACCTCTTGTCTGTAATATCTCTGCTCTTTTTATGTATCAATATTGAGCCAAATTCAGGCGAACATAATGTCCCTCACAATTAATTGGAACAAATAGATTTCCTCACCCCTAACTTCCAATAATTCTAATATACTATCAGTAAAAGAATCCTGTGTTAAGATTTTACATACCCGATAAGCCATTTCTTCGCCGGCTTTAGCTATAGCAGGCCAGCAAAAAGAATGGAGTGTTTTTATATGTCTAGCCTTCAAATTATCCATCACCAGCCAACAGCCTCAAATGACCATGACCCAAAATGGCTAATTCTGTCTGTACCCATAGGAAAAGCAAAGATATTTTATATCTCTGCAGCCATCATCCCTATCCCTTACAACAAGAACTGAGTTCTAAATTTCATTAAATAAATTATGAATTCTGTCAGCTAAAATTAAGCTCTTTATTTTTATGTGGTTGACTTCAACTTAAATTTCCTCAGCCCTTATAGCACTGATGAAAGTGAAATTCTGGCACAGCTGCATCTCATTCCACTCTTTAAGGAAAGCACCAAACCTAACTTTAATTCAGGTCAACTCTTCCCTCTTAAACTTTCTTATCACTAATATTGTTCATTCTTTTCCAACGACAGATATCCTCCCTTTCTCCTCAGCGAACACTGTCTATTCTCTCATAAAGTCAAGGTTTATGGTTTCAAACTATTTCTCAATATAGCTACTTTATTTGCCTTTAAGCTCTAACAAAGTACTGAAGCTAAAGTTAGAGTTTCATGGAATCCATTGACTGTACCCCAATAGTACACTGCTTTGATTTCATTAAAGCATCAACTACATTAACCACTTTTCTACAACAACTACAAAATAGGCTTTCTACTAGTGAGCAAAATCTTTAAACCTATAATAAACAATTGTTTCATACTAGAGTTTAAAATGCACAAGTAAAAGCACAATCTCTTTGGAAGAATTGAAAACACTCTCACAACTAAAGCAGATTCATACAGATCTATAACTTGGCAAAAAAAGGAAGATATAACAAACTCGCTGAATGAAAATTCAACAAAAAAGTAAAAAAAAAAATATTTTCCAAAACAATTTTAGTCACAAATCTTGTAACCAATTGGATCCCCAATTCCACCAGCTTTACTGCAAATCTCTCCTACACAAAAAACAGACAGCTTTCCAGTGAAGACATATTGATTCACAACTTTCCCAGTATCAAAAAACCCTTCCACACTTAAATTCTCATCACATCTAAACTACTCAACAAATAATCCCTCTCATCCCCATGCTTTTTACTTTTAACATGTTACAGTAGCTGCTCAAACTCCCAAAGATGCACCCACTGGAAGTGAGAATCTGCACCTTTGGTTCTTCATTCCTCATACAAATATCACTGTATGATCTCTTCCATATATTTAACACAGACATCTCCAAAAATGTTATCTACAGTTTGAAAAGAAGTAATTATTAAGGCACTTTCCAAAGCACCTTCCCCTACAAATGGCTCAGACTTTAGACTAAACTATAGTATTTTAACACTCAGGAATATCTTAGAAAGGTAAATATTAACCAACTCTGTTCTTATCAAAACATTATGAAGTATATTTTACCCTCTTTGATATTCCCCACCCTGCTTCTCCTGCACACCATGCCCACATATTACCAATAACTCTTTTCTGCTGTTCTCTCCCTTTCCATTTTTGAACTTTTCTTTAAGCCTAACCTTCTCTCCACTATACTCTAATTCTCTATAACAGCTTCTTTATTCTTGCTTTGCTAACTCTTTTCCTGAAGAATACTCTGGATGACTCTGTAGTCTTTCTCTATCTCCTCCTGTCTCACACAGTTCTCGGTCACTATAATTACCTGCTTCTTAGATTGTTTCTGTTGGAGATTCCCTGGTATTTCTGCTGTAACCTCACTCCATTCACCCTCGTTACACTCGGGCTCACTTCACTCCCCTTCTAGACCCCCATTCCCACCCACCAACAACACACCCCTTCCTATTTGCACAACCAATCAACATCTACTTCTTCCCATTAAACACTCCCACTTAAAGACACCCACACTGTAATCATATCACTTCCCCTTATCCTCCTCTAGCTCATCTTGTCTTTACACTCTTCATACCTCACAATGTACAACATGTATATTATCATCCCACTTCTTATCCTTCTCACAGTCTCAACCTCTTATCACACTAACCTCTCTCACCCACATATATGTTCTACCACTACAACTACCCCTACTAAGACTGATACTTTCACTTTTTTATAATCTCCCCATCTCTCTATAATTTCTCCATCTGCCTTCATAAATTTACTGTACTTCAGTATATTCCTCTCTTCTGAAACCCTAAACCAAAGCACTACAATGTTTACACTCTGCTTGCTGCAATTAACATATCCACTAGTAATTTACTTCTTTCTGGAGACATTCACCCCAACCCTGACCCCCCTACTCCACCCCCCAAATCCACGCTAAATACCTTTTCATCCACTTACCCCTCCCTTCTTCAACCACACCCTCCCCACTCTCCCTGCCCTCTCACATCTTCCCCTAAAAATCTATCTACTTTCTAAACATCCAAAGCCTCGCTAACAAAATCACTGAACTCCACACTTGAATAACCCATATCTCTCAGATATTCTAACCCTATCTGAAACGTGGCTAAAACCCCATATCACTAAAAATGAAATGCTACCACCTGGTTATAATATCTACCGTATGGACAGATCCCCAAAAAATGGGGTGGCTTTGCCATCCTCTACTCAGACAAACTCAACCTCTCACCTGTAACCATTTCTATTCCTAATTTTCACCCTGCCAAACTACTTATGCTGAACTGCCACCTAAACCCAGACAAGAAATTTGCCATAGCCTCCATATATATCCCTCCAAGGAAAAATATTCTGACCCTTGAGTACATTCTATCCTGGTTGCCCCACAATATATGCTATGAAACTGTCATCCTTGGACACATCAATATTTACAGGTCAGAACTAACATCTGACTCCCTATAACTCAGTATCAACTTACATGGATTCCACCTTGTCACATCCCCTACCTGCATGCACAAAACCTGTTCTACCAATCCTATCCTAGCTTGGATACTCACAAACATCCCAAACCTCTATCACAACCCCTGCACCTTACCTGACACCCTAAGTGATCATCTTCCCACCTTCATCCAAACACACTATCCCCAATCACCCAAATCACACTTTTACAGAGACTGCCTTAAACTCTCAGACTTTAATCCCAACATATTTAACTCCACACTGTCTAGCATCAACTGGTCCTTCCTCTGGCAGCTCCCTCTCAATGAAGCTGTACAAACATTTAATCAAATATTCCTTGATATTCTCAGTTGTCCAGTTGAAGGCATTATCTGAGATGGCATTACTTTTGGTTATTAGATCGGAGGCAAGCTCTGCTGATTTTTTAAAAAGTAATACATCTCCATCATCTCTGGTTTCTGGCCTGTTATCTGAAAAAGATGGTGTACTTTTGATAGAAATCTAGAAAGATACATGGTTTTCTTTATTGATTACTTATAAGGTAAATTTGGAAATATCCAAGGCTTCTTTCATTGTGCATTATACCAATGACACCTCACTAAAGCCTGATTTGGCCAATACCCAATGTTTCATCCATTGAGGGTTATTTCACTGATAGCATATTAAATAGCATTGTAAAGAACAAAAAGTAAAGGACTCCTTCCAATAAAGGTACTGCCAAAAAATCCAAATAATAAATCCAAAAATAAGGCAAGTACTGCCATGCTGTATATGAAGCAACTTCACTTTATTAAAACAATAAAAGCAGTATCATAAGCACTTTCGGGTAAATCCCTTCATCAGATGATAAAACTCTAGTAAAAACATATTATCTAATATATAATATCTAATATAGTACAACACAGCCAATAAAAATCAATAGTTTACCCTCCTTTTTGCTAGAGCTGGTTTTAAAGGGACAACAGCATCAGCTGTGTTGTACTATATTAGATACTATATTTTTACTAGTGTTTTATCATCTGATAAAGGGATTTACCCGAAAGCACTTATGATACTGCTTTTATTGTTTTAATAAAGTGAAGTTGCTTCATATACATAGTGGTACTACTTGCGTTATTTTTGGATATATTAAACAGCATGTCTTTTGATGACAAACCCAAGTCAGAGTTGTGGGAATAAAACCCAGTATCGAAATTTTGCATTTTGTTCTTTTATTGGGCAGTATTTTCGATTGTCACATGTTCACTATGCATACCTTATTTAGAGAATGATGCATAATCACAGAATGGGGTACTGTTTCACTTATCGGAATGCCCCATTATAACTATCTGGCATTCCTTTTTTTTTACTCTTTAGTGTGAGAAGTAATGCAATGTTAATCATTTTGCTCTATATCACCTTTTATTATGCCTTCAGTAATGTTTCAAATTGATTTATCTGTTTATCATTCACAAGCATGTCATCACTTTGCACAATGAACTTATAGTATTTGAAGATTGTTCTACTGTTCAAGAATGCTAAACATTGTGACCATAAAATCTTAGCATACTTCTGTTCCTCCTCCTCCCTATTCCCTGTCTTGCCTCCGTTAACCTCCAGCTTTCATCCCTGCCACTCGCCATCCTGGTCTAAGTTCTACAGTGTTTCTTACTAGATGCCCTCTGATACAGTTCTTTACCCAATAAGGCTTTCAACATCTCAGAAAGGTAAGACAATTCTTAAGTTTCTGGAGGATGGAGGACTCAATTTGGCAAAAGACTGGTGAGTCCAAGATACCATCATCCTACAGATGGCACTTCAACAATCCCATCCACAGCAGCTTTATGAACGAATGTCACTACATGGGATGCAAATACCAATATAAAATTAGATGTCTGATACCCCTCTCCATCAAACCTTGATAGCTGTAAGACCTCTGGTCTTGACCAGAAATCCTGCAGGTAGTTCCTCTCCTCCCTCACCATCTTGCTCATGGCAGAGCTGGCTGACAGCCACTTCACCATGTCCCTCTTAGCTAATCCTGACAGCAGCCTAAGTACACTCCAAAATCCAGGTCACTGACCACACAGATGGATGCCTGGCCACTGCACCATAGGGCTGTTGGTTAAAACATGCATTTTTGCATTATACACACTGACCTCCCTGCATAAAATTTCATGGGCTAAGTCTCTTCCACTTTTTTCAGTTCTGACACTATTTGCATATGGATAGAGATTGATGAGTATAAACATTGTAAGGAATTACAACAAAAAGATGGCACCTACCTATTGCAAGGGACTAGCTTGGGTCACTCACAAAAGGTGTTTTCTGGGTAACCATAACTGAGATGAACAGAAATGATGGCTCCACTGATAATGTCACCCAGAAATGATGGCTCCAATGATAATATCGCCATCTCTAAAGTTCAAATCGAGCACTGAAGACTGTAAAATACAGCTGCAGCCCACCCAGTTGGTAAGTACTCCTGACTACACTGTCAATTGTAAAAATAGACTTAACCACATTATATATTTTAAATTCTTCTGCGGATTTTTGTTAAGCAGAATTATTGATACCGCATTGTGAATAAGAAGAGTAAAGGAACTACTCTTCCGCTTCTGTTATAAATTAGGATGTCTTGCCTCCTGAAATGCATTTCTTTATATAGTGCTATTAAGGTGATGACACAAGTTAGGTGTTACTGCCTGTTTTCAGCAGGTCACCTCAGTGATTTTCTCGACTTTTTTCCATAAACATATTATGGAATGAGTAGATTTCATGACTAAAACTCAAGATTGCAGAGTGTGGATGGTTCATGTTTCATTATCATAACCTCTTTGCTAAATCGCAAGTGAAATTAATCTTATATTAATTTTACAACTGAGCTAAAAATAAAAATCTTAATGGGAATTTTCAGAAAAATTTAAAACTTCAAAAGTCAGTCTGTAAAATTAACTAAGGTTATTTCTTATTTCACATACTTATGAAAATATTTCTCAAAGAGGAAAAGGCCCCTTTTTTAACTATCCAAGCAATCCCATTTAGCTGTATAATTCTGTATAATTCTTAGTGATGTGATCTATAGAGATAAGAAGTTTGAAGGAAATTTTTTATCCATCATGAATTGGGTCTTTCTGTTTTGGACAACCTTACTTCTTAATTTAACAAGCTGTGGTTAATTGAAAAATACAGACAAAGAAGAACTAAGGTTCAAAGACAGCAGGTAGCAGAGCAATAGTCCATTCCACATTTAAACTCCAAGTCTACAGCCATGAGCAGAGTATATGGCAAGCAATGTGAGAACACAGTTTTTATAATTTAGTTTATTCATGGCCACCCACATCACAGCCCTCTCAGGATTATAACGTATTATAGAACTGATGATAAAACATCCACTCAGTACTTCATCAAACATGTTACCATTTTTTAAACATGAATGCTTTTTTAAACCACAATAATTAATATTTTTAGTAATAAACATTGCTGATAATATAAAACCAGAATAAAAACTGAATGACAACACGGCTATGTAAAATACATCAAAAAGCTTTTATTATAACTTAGTAAGTGCTTTCGCATTGACTTCAGTGCTTCATCAGACTTTAAAAATATACAAAATAACACTCTCTATTTAAAATCCAAACATCTGTGAAATATGAATTAAATGGATATCCCATTTATCTGAGTGCCTATTGCAAACAACTACTACCAGGAGGAGAACCAACTCTCACCAACACAAAACGCACCATATTCCAGAGGTGTAGTGACCTTCTACAAGTATAGAAAGCATGGCTTCACATTAGTTTTTACTGTCAGAATGCATTTATTTTAAAATGTGATATTTATTCACTCAGCAGTAGGATCACTTTTTGAAAACATGTAATGCAACACAATTACTGATCACAGTTGATAGAAATTTGTTGCAACTGAGCATAGATTTGTGTAAAAGCTACAAAACAACTATTTTTTTTTCACTTAGAAACAAGGGATATGTAAATGATAAGGGGACATTCATAGAAACAAGGGAATGTATAAATGATCACAGTGCATTCACTCTCCCAACACTTTGGAAAATGAATTTCCCCCCCGCGCACTTTCAGTTTTAAAATAACTACATCAGGGGCTGCAACACAATGATAAAGGAAAAAAGTTATGATGGGTCTCAGGCCAAATGGTTGTTTGGGATATGTGTGTGGTAAAAGGTTGTTCCTTGCTGAGTAAAAAATCCATTTACAGCTGATTAGAAAGTTTGTCCAGCCAGGAAAGACGTCAGTTAGCTGAGACTGGTGATACTGTTTTAATGACTGTGTGGTGGCCTCTCTTTACTCCAGGACCAGTAATCAAGGAGCTGTAATCCTCACCATAGACACCGGTGACAGACGGTCACTAAATATAGGAATGGATTTGCACAGTATTTCAAATGCAGCTCTCCCCCAAGAGCACACTGGGCATGCACCTAGACCAGGGACTGGACTCTCTGTCCCCCCAGATCCCAAACAAGACTCACTTTAGAGCACTGGGTCCCAGTTCCAAGTAGCTGACACACCATCATCTGAGTATTTAATTTTTACACACACACACACACACACACACACACACACACACACACACACACACACACACACACACACTCCTGAGAAAGGCTGGCACAAATTTATTAATTGTTTCCCATTATGCTCAGACAGTAAGGTAACTATGATGCCACAAGTCACATACTATCAGGATCTTACAAGGGTACCTCCTTCTCTATGTGATCAATTTGATAATAGTAGTAATTATTAGTATACACTTGAAGCTATGACATATTTGTATCTATTGCATTGCAATGTTTTTGGACACTAACCTGCAAATTTATTGTAATTAGCTGTTCAATTGTCTGTTAATGTGTAATAACTATGTTAGCCTAAATTAATATCTTATCACTCTTCCATACTATGTATTACATTATTTCTGCATCTTCAATGTTTAAGTTTTGTATACACTATGTTTTTGCTATTTCTGCATGTTCAATGTGGAGCTTTTCTCCCTGGGCCTCCACTGAAAAAGGACATGTTTCCAGTCGGACTTTCCTGATAAACAAATGTAAAGTAAAAAAATAAAATAAAATAATTATACTGAGTAAAATCAATGCTAATATAAGTGGTAGAGTGTAACCCAAGCAGCAAGGCTTTTCTGAGTGACCAAGGTGTTACTAGAATAAGCACAAGTACTCTTAAGATGTTAAAATAAATCTATAAAAGGCCAGCCACAATAAAAGGTATACAAATATTTAATAATAAATAATTAAACAGAAAACATGAGATTATCAAATAATTAAGTTAAATAAACATCAGAGTTTCAATCACAGGATAAATATAAATAACACAGTTGGACAGATTCTGGCAGATGCAGAAAAAATACTTAGCTAATCTCCTTGTAATTCCTGACTGTCTAAAGAACTGTTCCTTATCTAACGTAATTAATACAGCAAGGCAAGATTAGATGCTGAGTTGATTACTTCCACAAGGCAAGATGATGATCTTCCCCCTAAACTGAACTCAACTGAATTGACTGTGATAACTGTCATAGGTTTTTATATCAGGTTCCAAACAAAACAAGCTGATCTGTGAGTTCCATTCCCTTAGTGCTGGTTATAGAATGGCATAACATTTGATTACATGACTCTGGCATAGTTCACACTCAGAGATTTTTTATTAAGGTCTGTTGCAGCATTTGAAAATTATAAAATTCTTTGTCTAAACATAAACATATAATCAGTTAAAATAATAGTGTTGATACATTTTAACATAAGTATCTGTAAAAGTCAGTGTAATAGTCAAATGACAGAAAATGATTTACAAAACTCCAGCTAACCATGCTGGCATATGTTACACATGCAATGCCCTATTCTACCTGATACCGATGGCAATACCTCACATCATCACATCCTGATTGTTCTAAAAGCTGGCCTAGATCCATATAACATCATTCCCACAGAAGGGGATCAGTAACAGGATTTTCATGATTGAGCTTGTTTTACCATAAAGCAACACCTTCTAAGATAGCAATTAATATAAACTAAAAATAGTTCAGTGATAAACTTCTAGTATCTTCAAATTATTAAGTAAATCTTAAGCTGCTTATCAATTATTGCTTGATATACTTTTGTGAATCACGTTTTCCTACCAAGTATCCCCTGGTGTTCAGTTCTGGCCTCAGTATTATAATGTAACACTTGGGTAAGAATATACAGCTGAGCATTCCAGCACTAGAAGCCAAGATGGCAAAAATTTCCACAGCCGCCATGTACTTCCCCCTGGTGCTCAGGTATGCAGGGATAAATGACAGCCAGACACTGACAAATATCAGCATGCTAAAGGTAATGTACTCGGCCTCATTGAAGCTACCAGGTAAGTTCCTGGCTAGGAAGGCAACCACAAAAGAAACAATAGCTAATAAGCCTAAGAATCCCAGCATTGTCCAAAAGGCAAACACTGAACTTTCATTACATTCAATGATTATCTTTCCATCTTCTAAGGTCTTGTTGAATTCTGGGAATGGAGTAGATATGTATAACCAAGTAAAACATATGGTCATCTGAACAAGTGATCCAAAAATTACAATAGAAGTCGATACTCTGGATCCTACCCAGATCCTTAACCTGCTGCCTGGCCTTGTGGCATTAAAAGCAATCACCACAGTGACAGTTTTGGCTAATATACATGACACACAAAAGGAGAATGTAAGTCCAAATACTACTTGACGAAACATACAGTTCAGCTTCATGGGACGACCAATGAAAAGCAGTGAACACAAGAAGCAGAGTGCAAGGGCCGCTAATAGAAAGTAGCTGAGTTTGCGGTTGTTGGCCTTGACTGTTGGAGTGTCCTTGAACTTAATGAATATACAGAGAATGGAACCTGTCAAAACACTTAGAGTACTTGAGCAAAAAAATAGTGAAGCTCCAATAGGATCTTCATAGGACAAGTATTCTATGATTTTTGGAATGCACTTATCCCGCTTATCATTGGACCAGAAATCCTCTGTACATTTTGTGCAGCTCACAGCGTCTAGGACAGAAATAAACAAACATGAATCAGGGTGCATGAATTTCTAATGATTATCATGATGTATCATTTTATCATACAATCTTGAAAAGTACCTTTGCCCTGTCTGTCTGCAGTCTGATATGTAATGCTTTGAAAACCCTATTTGTACAGTGAATATAAGGATACAATTAAGAAATAATACATGACTGCTTGTGTGTAAATCCTGATATACCCATGCCCAGGAGTGGATTGCTATTATAGAATGATATTACTTAAGAATGAAATCTCTTACCTATCTTTAGTAATGTCCTTCTGTAATGGTGCTGTAGTGCTCCTCCACAGTTTTCCTTATTTACTGATGTACTGCATATGCATATGGGACTTACAGTCCTACGCTTGCACAGTATATTTGTACAGTGCAAAAGAAGCAGCAGAAAAGAGAGAATCTCTGTTATTGTTTTTGTATTTTTTTAACTGCTGATATTTTCTGAGGGACAGTGCAGAAATACAAGGACAATCAGGTACATTTGTGATTGTTTAGTTTTGCAGAATGTACCTGAATTTTCTCAAATTTTGCTCTGCGGCATGTACCAGTAGATAATCTGGCAGCAAAATAGTACTTCAGCGGCTGTTTTTTTTTTTTTCTACTTGTATATGTTCAATTTACAGTGGGCTCACTGGTTGGGTTGTCCAATAAATGTGCTCATTTTTGAATAGTAATGAGCAGTCATTGTATATAAAAATGTTATATAATGAGGAGCACTAACAGGAAAAGATATGCCAGGCATTTAACTGTTCCTAAACATCTACTAGACAATTAACCTTGCTGGTGATGAGCACTCCTGAACAATACAGTCCCTATATACATTTTATAAAGCAATATTATCAGTTATAATTTTTTCTTGATTATAATATCTCACAGATACATGTGGAATGAGATATCATAGGATGTCTTAACTAGTATCCTTCCCCCAAAAGATGTCTTAATCTACAAACTAAGGAGCCACATGCATCATGCAGTTTTTGGCCTTGATAAAAATGATGTGTTGTGACCATCTTCTGCAAATGGCTACGTTTTGATTATCCACTACTCTGAAATCTGTCTTTTCGACTTGTTTATATTTAATAGACAGTGTAGTTGAAAGTGAAGTATACAGCTGTCAGGAAAAAAATGTTGGCTATGTGATCCATTTCAGTCAATGACAGAAGGTAAACCAAAGGATGGCATTTACAGACTGCTAACACATTGCAATGTGCAGAATAACACAGATATCAGCAACTTGTAGTGATGAAGCAATTCAGAGCAACAAGCAATGTGCCTGTTCTCTTATGAATGCTTGAAATGGAAATGAAGTTCCTAATGCAGCTGAGGGACATTGGTTATATAAATAATGCTATCAAACATGCCAGAGTAGTTCAGAAATGTATAAGGCAGGCATGCTGTACTGCAGTGTACACCTATTCTTAAAGCCTGAAGCTGCAGATGCACAGGACTATAGAATATATGTGACAGCAGCAGGTATAGCAGAACACTACATGTTAGAAGCTGTTCTCAGAGCTGATGATTGTGTCCATTTTGGTCCTCTGTGCCAAGGTAGATGGTCCCGTCAGCATCTAAATTTCCACTACTTGATTGTCTAGAAGATAGAATGGGATATCAGACAGGAGCTTGTTGAATTGTGCTACAGACAGACAGATGGAATCAAGGGACATGTGTACATACAGTCTCAGTGCACACTAAGGTTTTCATAACTTTAACCATCCTAACTATAATGCTTTTTCAGTGACATACAGGGCATACAGAGGGAATGTTACAAGCCTCATTCAGATATATATACCACAGCACTTCCTTGACACCATGCTGTAGTATGTGAAGAGTGTATATGGATCAGTAGGACACTAGAGGAAAAACACCAATGTGCAGGGATTCTACATAATTGGCCATTTCCCAGAGGTTTTGGTAGCTGTTGATTTCACATATACTGTCAGCAAGGCCTCAGCTGGTTTGCTGGGTGCCAGATACTTCAGCATAAAGGGATTCCACAACTTAACTGTCCCACAGTGTTGAAATCTCAAGTATGATCTATATTGCTTATGTCCCATCCAGGCAGTTCCCATGATTCCCACCCACCTACTACCACTCTGCATGCCTACTGTGGGTTTTTGGTATAGTAAAAGGGTACATCATCATGTGCATATGGATATTAACTTCACAAGTGCACATGTTGGTTGGTATAGAGGCCACAATATGCAGTTACCATGCAATCATGTGTCAGATGACATATATTATCATTGTATGCTCCAATATATGCTTGATATGCATTAGAGCCATGACTGATAACTCCCACCTGCAACACCCAGACCGTGGTAGAGATGGCATATAATAGTGTGCATGCAGAGACATGGAATGTGGTGGAACATGTTTTTCACCAAGATGCTTCCACTGTTTGGATGCATCTGGTGGGGCACTGCAGTATATACGTGAAACCTGCATTCAGATATTTGGAAAGCATACTATGCTGCATAACATGATTGTGCAGAAACACTCCAGCAGCCAAGAAGCATTTCATCATGGTCAATCATATCTGTTGTTGGAGCAGTGCACAAGAAGCATGGCAGCCACTCAGATGAGGACCACTCTGTAGCAGCAAACCATTTGAGGCAGAGAGGCAGCCAGTTAGAGAAGGAGTGCTCCATGGCAGGAACCAATTTGAGCCAGAGGCAAGAGAACTTGCAGTATCTGCAAAGATGTAGAATGTGGACCATGACAATGACAAAAGAGAATAAAACAATGCATTCATTATTAAATTCAGGCTATACAAAATATTGCAGGGACTATCCATGTTGAGTATCAGACATTATCTTACCCCCAGAGGATGGTTGGTGGATGGGCCACAGTTATCATCATTTGTATACAATATACAAGGCCATTACACAGAGTGCATTTTGCACAGTGGTGCATTACTGTGTAGTGAATCAGATACCATATGCACCAATAGATGATAAACCATCTAGATGCAAGTTTACCAGGCTTCTGCACCATATCATGTTGCATTCCAGCCATGTAAATTTCATGGGTTCTATGTACACTGGGGGCTGCAGTGGACATGCCACAAGGTAGCATTATAATGCAAATAGCTAGAAGTGGTATGCATTTGACTGTGCAGTTTTTGTAGTAGTCACCATAACAGACATTACAGACTCTATACATTTCTCCAAGTCTTTTGAGTTTCTAGTATGATGACAGGAATGGACCCCATTCCTAACTTAAAGTATGATTAAAGTTCATAAAATTAGTATTGTTTCAATCTTTGATATTAACCAAAAGTGCTCTTCGCAGCAACCACAATGTGCCCAGAACCAACTCCTCCTGTAATTCATACAGTTACATGTATCAATAACATACCTAAATGTGAGTGTAAATTATCTTTTTTATGATACCTACTACTCTTACTACTATTTGAACTGTCTGGGCACCTTGCTTCCACACTGCTCTCATTTCTGACAACAAATCTTGGCATTTTATGACTTTCTGTCTCTCTGTAAGTAGGATACTGTAATCACGGAGTGTTGCAATTTCAACGATCAATACTACCATTGTATTCTTTTCATAGACTACTATATCTGGTTTTCTCACATCTGTTTTTTGAACTGTTAGTAATGGGAGATGCCATGTGATATAAACTTAATCATGTTTCCAGTGCTTCTCAGCTACTTCAATATTATAATGTTTGCACAATCCCTAGTGCAACAGTATTGCCATATTATTATGCCTTTCAGTATACTGGCCCTCTGCCGTTAATGTATCACACCCAGTAACAAGATATGCAACTATTTCCAGCTCTGTTTTACAAAACTTGCATTTGTCTGTTTCTCCTACATGTTCAATGGACTTTGTAAACTAACGTGTATGTAGTCCATTATCCTGGGTTGCCAAGATTAAGCTTTCATCTTTTGGTATAAATTCACCTCTCCATAACCATTCCTGCATCAGATCCTGATAAACATGAGGTTGTTCCAGGAGTTTTCTGTACTTGCAACTACATTTATGTCTTTTCCACATTTCTTGTCTTCTCATCTGATCCTTCTCCTTTTATGCTTTCTTTTATTTTTTGGCACATTCAGTTGCTGCCTGATTTTTTGTCTAATTCTCATTTGGCTTCTATTTCCACTTGACACTGATATGGTTCTGCTAAACTAAGCAGGGACATCATCTTAGACTTGTTTTCCTCACGTTTTAAAACATTCACTATGTTTGGGTCTTGTGAAGTCAGTAGATATCTATGCAGTACTATGATTGCAGATCTGTACATGTTATCAGTTTTGATGAGGCTCACACACCCTTCAGAACAAAGAATATATAATCTTGGTATACGGTGCTTTTTATACGTAATTTGCTAAGCATGAAGCACTTTCTTGTTTACTTGTCCAGCTGATCCAATACATTTTGGGGGGCAGTCAGTCACCCCAAGACTGTAAGTTAGAAAAGAAAGACCAAATTTATTTATAGCTTGAACTTTGTTCCTAGATGTCAAGGCTAAGTTTTATTCACATTTGTTCATGTTTTATTGTTGATCCTTCATCAGTTCCCAATAATTTATACACTTCCTCCTGCTCAAATTCCTTTATAGCACAGACTGATATTTTCTTGGTGTTGCAACTTTCCTATTTTAAATGTTGCTTTTGCACATTTATCAAGATGAAATGATGTTCTTATATCAGCTGAGAAAGTTTTGACCACTCGCAGTTGTGCTTTCAGCTCCTCATCTGATGAACTATACAGATGTGGTGAATTTTTAAATGATTCACAAAAAGATGAGAATTCTTTAAAATGTGTTTTTTCTGGGAACCAAATTGTAACAATTACCTAATCTGTTAAGTAAACAGCTTAATGGTTGAGGGCAAGACAAAAGAACAGCTGTGACAAAGAGTCACCCTAGAATATAACCCTTTAGATTTTTATTCCTGGGGTAATAATTTGTCCTGTATCATGGCTTAACTGCAGAGTGGTTTGCCACTGTTTCATTGTCACTGTAAAGTAATTGATCAGCATATGTTGCGTCTTGTACATCTATAAACACTCCATTATCTGTGCATGTCTGATGCTGTCAAATGCCTTTTTGTAATCTATCCATGTCATACCTGATTCTTCCCCTTTTTACAGTTCTCCATTATGACTGTATTTAACATCAAATGATCCTTTGTTCTTCATGACTTTCTTTTTTTACCCTTTTGTTCTGTTGACATGATAGAGTTTTCTTCTAAATGACTATAAACTCTGTCGGCATCAATTCCAGTTTATAGTTTTTACATCATCGGAAGGCAAGTTATTGTTCTATAGTTTTTAGGATAGCTTGCAGGTTCACTATTATATGGTCTTAGGTTCATAGAAGTTTACTAGGCTAACTGTTCTAGAGCCTTACAAGCCTAGTCATATTTATCCCAAGTTGCCCCAGTTGTCGGTGGTTAGGTGAGTGAAGTTTGAAGAGGTAAGGCTCTATGGCAGTTAATACCAACTTCCTCTGTTTAGGAGGGGCATGGGGATCACCCCAGGAGTGAAGTTGCAGTCACCCATCCATTGATCTAGGTTACCTTTTGAAGAGGGTCAGGGAGGTACTCTGTTTAACATGAACTGGAAGCTTGTTCCAGAAAAGTGGCAGCCTCTGTTAGATGAAGCTATCTCTTTAGCATGACGTGTTCATGTCAGAGTCTAGATTAAGATCCCTGGAGCAAGTGACCCTCATGCAGTTTGATTTACAAATGTGCAGCATTTCTACCAGGGCTGGGTCAGAGACTGCCCTGCAAGCCAGGCACAGGTCATCCCTTAGCAACCTGTAGAAGGCATAATACAGTGACAGGACTTTCAGTCTTTCTGCATAAGACTTGTTTTCTGTACCTTGTAATTTCTTGGTGAGAAATCTCTGTGGTATCTCCAATTGTTGCAGATGTCTGGTGAGATACATGCAAAAGAAAGCATTGTACTCAATTACTGGTCTGATGATAGCCAAGTATAATGGAATTATAATATCCTTAGGTCTAGATGCAATGCTTTTACTTATAAGATGTGCACATAGAAGGATTTTATTACTACTACTGCGGATACGTGGTGGTCAAAGTTCAAGTTGCTGTTAACTCAGATCACATACCACTGGGTCTGCACTTAGGGGGGTGCTGTCTGTAATGAAATTAGTAGGGATGTCAGCTTTCTCAAAGGGAATAATAATGCTTTTTTTTTTTTTTTTTTTTTTTTTTTTTTGCATTTAGCTTTAATCTGTGGCTTTGGCACTAATCATTTGTCTGCATTAACCCACTCTGCAGTATATTAACATCATTGGGGGAGCTCAATAATTGTTCCCAATTTGCAGTCGTTAGTAAACTTGGTCAGTCGCAGGCTGTCTAAGTTTGACTGGACTTCTAAGAAATCAATTCCAAACAGTAAGGGGCCCAGCACAGAACCCAATGGTACACCACTGTTGCCTGGTCTTTTGCTAGAAGTGAAGTAACCCATATTGACAGTATGTGTCCTGTTGGTGAGCCATTTGGCTATTCGTCTGGAAATGCAGGGGTTAATTTCCAATTTCTAGTGTTTCACTATAATATACCTGAGTGGGGGATTATGGAAAATGGCTTGGCTAGGTCAGGATAGGTGGTATGCACTGTCTTTTCCTCGTCCAGGGCCTTGGTGATTTTCTTGAAGAAGTTAATGTTTAACTGGCATGTGATCTACCTTTAATGAATCCAAACTGGGTTTGGTCCAGAGTTTGACAATTAGCTATGTGCTTGTTAATAAGGGCCATAATGATTCTTTCCATGGCCTTGTACATGAGGCTAGTCAAGCTTGTGGGCCTATAATTGCCAGGGTCGGTTGATGATCCCCCTTTGTGCAGAAGGATTACTGTTGCTGTCCTCCATTCTGTTGGAACATAACCAGTTCACAGGCCGTGGTTAAACAAAATTCAAGTGGGTCTGCTAGGCCATGTTTTACGTTGTTGAAAAGGTTAACTTGGGATGTTGTCTCATCCCATTGATGCCCTTGGATAGTACCGAGATGACCTGCTCTCTTGAGATAATAGATTGAGGAATGATAGTAGGTATATTTTGGGGGATGACTGAATTGGACAAGGGGTGATGTTTGCTCTAAATCTGTCAGCTAGTAGGTTGGCTATTATTTCTGGTTGAGTATGAGAGATGTCATCCCCATGCAGCTCAGCACATAGCTGGGTATTCCCTTTTAGATTGTGAATGCAGTTAAATAATACTTTATGACAATCTTTAGCTAGAGAGGCTACTTTTGCTTCATAATTAGCTTTGGGAAACTTGACAAGATGTCTAATTTGTTTGTTTAAGCTAGAGAGGGATTTTTTCCTCTGCTGAGCCAGTTCCATCTTGTTCTTGGACATTAGTTTCCTTCTTTTGCTGAATAGCCTGTTTCTACCAGGGATCCAAAAGGGTGGCTTGTTTTTTCGGCAAGACCTGGTTTTAATCCGGTCAGGTACAGACAACTTTATACAACTGCTTAAGTGGTTATACAGAACATTGTTGTATACCTCTGCATAGGAGTCTGTGATGTCTGCATTCTAGGAGGCTTTGAAACTTCTTATACCATCACTTAGTAGGAGGTAGTTTGTTTTTGAAAAAGTTTTAAGCCTTTTTGAGCTTGATGGGGTATCTGGTCTTATAGTTACATTGAATGAGACTGCTTTATGGTCCAATCTTACCAGGGAGGACATCACACAGGGGAAGCTGCAGTACTCTCCGATGTTAGTGAGTACTGTATCCAGAACATTTCAGCCTCTTATGGGTGTGATGACTAGTTGTTCCAGATGATCTGCATTTACAAAGTTCAAGAACTTCTGAGCCAGCATGTTTGTGGTTATGTATGTTTCCCAGTCGACAGTAGGATATCTCAAATTAACCATGAGTAAGGTGTTGGGCTGTATTGCATGTGACTCCAGTAAGTCCAGGTATGTAGTATTTTTTTCCTGTTTCACGGTTGGGAAACTATAGCTAGCTATGATGTGGTAGGGGCTTTGCCAATAGTTAACTGGGCATGGAGTAGCTCAAGAGAGTCATTATGTTTGACCAGTATTAAGGAGGAGAATGTTTTTTTCCTGATGTTAGCAAGACTGGGGGCTGTTTGGGATGTGCATATAAGTAGTTCTTACTCAGGGCTTAATCTTTGTGTAAAGATATTAATACTTTTAGTCAGAAGTTAGTTACTGCATCTGGGCCTGGGGGGTTCCACTTAGGAGCTTTTCTTAATTTTGTTTCAATTTCTCTGATCATTGCTTCATCTCATTTCATATCCTGCACATTTGAACTTCTTTGCGGTGGTGGTGCTGTGGTAACATTGTCGCCTCACAGTAAGATGCTGTCCGGTTCGATTCTCAGCTAGAGCGTCTTCTGCGTGGAGACATGCGTGAATGGCCATACCTTCACTGAAGGTTGTGCACCAGGGCTGGCAACTCGGCACGTAAAAATCTACTGCCAATCATTAGCGGACCGGAGTTCCACTGTGGCGACCCCTAACTGGGAAAAGCCGAAAGACACAACAACAACAACTGTTTCTATTACTTCTTCTATCCATTCAGCATTTTTTATGTTCCATAGGGTCTTCATAGATATTTCTTCAAAATGTGTCTATTTCTTCTTTTTGATGGTGTTTCCATTACTTTTGCTTTGCTTCCCAATTCCCTATAAAGCTTTTTGGGTCATTAATGAATTGCTTATTTTGTACTTTTCCTTTATATTTCGCTGCATATCTTCTACATTTGTTTCTACCTGTGCTGATATCTTTAGTTTATTATTTGCAATACTGTATGATAGATGCTGCTCTGTTCTGATACTCCACATTTTTTATCATGTCTACCTTCCTGAGTTAATCCGTTGCCTCTTCTGTACTCTTCTAACAGTGACATTTCTTGTCTTAATTGCGTTACAGTTCTCTATCCGATGCTTCCATAATGGCATTTGATATTTTCCCTTTCTTTCCCTTATTGCTCTGTACTTTTACGGCAAGACTTTATCTGTTATTAATTTAGCTGCACCGTAATATACCCTATTTACTTCTGTTATATCACATGGATTTATGTTTATAGTCTTGATTGCTGTGCTCATTCATTTTATCAGACTTCTAACATTTTGGGTCTTATTGACTTTCTTTGTTGTATTTCTTTCATCAATTTTAATATGTCTTTCCATCTTTATTAAATCAAGCAACTCATCCCTGAAATCTTTGAGAGCACATTCATTATTCTCCATTCCCTGCAGGCATTCTATAGAAAGTTCCAGATCATCTTCCTGTGATATATTCTCTTCAGCTGCATCCTATGTCTTCTGTTGCTTTTTAATACAGGAGCTCATTGGATGTCAGTCCACAGCATTGACTGTGTCAGAGTTGCCACTGTTTCCTGCTCCTTCCCTTCCTATGCAGCTCCAGATGAACTTTTTTACTGGCTTCCTACTGAAGACTCTAGAGCTTCATCATGTGGCAATGATCAGATGCTTCCCATTCCAGATGTTTCTTCCTAATTTGGGGACTCATTGTTCCATCATGCGATCATCTGAGTTGAGTTTTCTACACTCAGTCCTTAACTTCACAGGTAAGCCATAACTTCAGTTTCTATTTCTTTAACTTCTTCGTTACTAACCCTGTTTTCCTCTTTCCCCTACATTTTCTTATTTTGTACTGTAAAATGTTCCATATCTGGATGCCTTTGCCTGAATTTCTCTTCAAATGTCTTTGACACTGCTTTTTTGTGTTGATTCATTTTGCTTTCTCCTTTGCGTCTCCATTTACAGACTATTGTGAGGTGGTACATGGCACTGAAGAGTGAACACATTGTTGCACTACAACTGATTTTTGTACAGCTTGGTTGGGAAGGTATATGAAGCATGAATTAATACACAGTTTGAATGTTAAGACTGGCAGTATGTCACATTGGGCACACATCTCATTATTACTAAGTTATTAGTGTGCCTGTACTTAGATGGCACGTGCATTTTGTGGTGCACATCCTGCACACAGACGTGTTTCTCTTGCACAGTTGTGGCCCTTCACACTGGGATAACTGTTGCCATACCCTTTGCTGATTTGTATACACACAGACAAAGCATGCTTTTGTTGAATAATTCATACTAATGGGACATTTCTGTTAAGATAGTATTATGCTGACTTTGGGTATATAAACACATGTCCAGCATATTGAGACGATGGTCTTTTTAAAATGCTGAATATCAAGAGTTGTTTGAAAGAAAATCATTGTTTAACTGTACAGTTTATAGAGTAGTAAAAGAAAATTGTTAGTAAGTAGAAATACTCTAATTTTTTGAACTAGTTTGTAATGTAATTCTCTTTCATTTTGAGACTTTGGTATTGTAAACAGTCAAGATAAAGACAGCAGTTAGATGCATTGGCTGGCTAGTTTTTGCAGCCATAAAACTGCAAAATGAAGTTACTAGGTGAGACACTTTATGAGAGAATTTGTGTTACTCAACTTATAAGTTATGCTGGTCAAAAATGAATGGTACAATTTACAGCCTAAGCTAATAGGTAAAGTTTAGATTCAAACCTAGCTTGGTCAGGCTAAGATAACAGAAACAGGAGACAGTAAGCTGCAGACTTAATTGATGTCGAGTACCAAAAGAAAAACATAAATCAAATTAACAGGTACAGTTTTTTCTGCTTGGAGAATCACCAGTCATAACAATTATTCAAAGTGGTCCTTCCACTTCATTTTTAAAAATAAGCCAGATGGAATTCCTAATCTATTTTAAATTCTTTCATCCAAAAGCTGTTCATTCCATACTTCACCCATGTAAGTGCCCTTCCATGAATACTCTGCTGCAGTCATATAACTCTCCACTCTAAGTATAAATTCTTGGCTTAGCCTAAATCACACAACTCATCAGAGGATATGCTTTACTCCAATTATATCTCCAGGATATGGAACTCCCTACCCAACCAATTTAGGGAGATAGATAATAAATAATTTTAGTTTTTAAATAAATCTCCATGCTCATCTCCTACATGCTAGATTATGCCATAGCTCATTCCCAACTGGCTAACTAAGTACTATCTATACTTTCCATTTACATAATCCTCTCTCTCTCTTTCTTACTGTTACTTAGGACTAGTCAATTACATCTTCCCCTCTTAACTAACATCCAGGTATACTTCCTTAACAAATGTCTCCACCCCATTTACCTTTCTAAGATCAAAGCACAACTACTTCAGCACCATCAAATACTGAAAACTGCTTTGACTGTTTACTGATTGGTTAGTAATGTGATTTTGTCCCTTTGTTAGATGTGTTTATTATGTAACAGATATGTGGCTAGTATCATGCTAACTCAGCTGTAATGTGCTGTATAAATGTTTTTTTTTTTTTTTTTTTTTTTTTTTTGTCACACAGCTTTTCTCCCTGAGTCTCCACAGAAAATAAAATCCTGCATGGTACAGTCAGACAATCCCAGTAAACAAATGTAATAAATTATCCTGTCAGTCTGAAAATAGCAGTGTTCTTAAAAAAGTTTATTGAGAAGATGATTTTGCCAGCAGCTGTTCTAAATATGTTGAAAGGAACTGAATTTTGTTTCTAGTTTTTCAAAATTCTGAAGCAAGTGAGTAACTTTTGTTTTGCCACATTATCCTGCTACACTATACAAGACTTGATGTGCTTGATGTTTGAACTACCCACTTGAAAGTGCTGCAGGTGAAATATTCCATAAACAAATGATGCTGGCTAATGTCTTATCACCCGAATTAAAGTACTTTAATGAATTCCAGGCAAAACTGTATGTGATACCAGATGTTATAAATCCAGCAAGACCAGCAAGATGGCCAGCTTTGACAAATTTTTACAGAGACTTGAGCAGAGCATGCAGGTGCTACATACCTGATATTATTTGTAAATATATTTGCATAAACACATCTATCATAAACATAACTAGAATCCACCTGTTCAGCTTTGATTATCAGCAACAGAGGACTGGGATATGCATTGCTATAATTATTCAGTATAAAAGGGAAGGATTTTTTTTTAACATATGTTCTTGCTAGTTTTTCAATTCCACTCAGAACATATCTTTGTTTAAATGGCAAAATGTATTTATATATTTTTAAATTGTTTCTGAAGCGTTTTCCTCCCATTTCTTAATCATATCCAAAAACAGCTATTGTTATAGAATTACAGAGTGGACATTTAATCTGTTACAGTGTACGTAACAAAAAAGAAATAGAGTTGTAATTCATTTTGATGTAGCAAGTTATGTTGCCTCAGTTAAAAAGTGTATCCAGAGTGGCATTTCAAAAACTGTCATTATGACTAAAATGTACATCTTAACCCTGACTAGAGACAGAATGTTCTCTAACTGTGTATTAATGCATGGAGAAAGCACAATAAAAATATTCCATCCATAGAGAAAGATGCGAATGTTATGCTTGTTACATGCAGCTTTGTTTTTACCAAGCATAAAATAATAAGAAAAGCTAAAAATAAAAAACTTGATTGTAGCAGTTACAGGAACTTACCATTTTACATAAACCTCATTAAGCACAATTTAATACAGCTGCGTTTAGTGAGGTAAAAAAATAACAGCAACAAAAAAATCAATTCTGATCTTGTGTTTGAAACAGAGAGCAAGAGAGAGGGAAAGCATATACCTCCCAACGTCTTAGCTTCTTTCCTCAAGAATTTGGATCGAAAGAAGTTTTTCATCAATAAGCATTATTTGAACAGCAGTATGAAACTATAATGTTTTTAATGACTAAATGTAATCTTCCATGATTTGACAAAAAACAAAGGAGGCAAATTAAGGATGTGATACAAAATCAGGGATGATTTGTGCATGTGTGCGGCTGGGGAGTGGGGGTTGCAATGCTTTCAAGTGTATGACTTTTTTCCTTTAATTTTTTCAAAATGCTAGGTGTATATATATATATATATATATATATATATATATATATATATATATATAGATAGATAGATATATGTGTGTGTGTGTGTGTGTGTGTGTGTATGTTTCTGTGACTCTCCCCGGCATTCATTAAGATCTGCACGACATGCAGGAATAGTGCAGGAGCTGCTGCATGCAATATGTCCACCGAGCAATTCAGCAAAGGGTTCCTGGGATGTGCACGAGTGCTCTTACACTATTCCTGCATGGACACCACTGCCTTATGCTAATTACCTCATTTGCTGGTGAAAACCATGCAAATGAGGTGAATTAGCGATTCAGCAAGCAGGCAGGTGTTCGTGCAGGAATAGTGTAACCTGCAGAAATGTATTCAGTTACTAGCTGAATACATTTCTGCAAATAAAAAAATGAAGGAATGACAGCCTCAAACAAAGCATGTATTCCATTTATTAGGCATGCCAACGGCGAAATATATGGCCATTGGCATAAAAAATAGTTTACATTTTTTAAAATAAAAGTTTTTTTTTGGCTAATCTCAGTCGTTTAAGCATAGGGCAATGGTGCACAAACAGGATCATGCTGAGAAAAGGGGGGGGGGGTCAATTTTGAAAGAAATCTGCATTTTGCCATTGTAGTCAATGGCATGCAGAATGAAAACAATACCAGGGAATAGTGGTTGTTAAGGGGAAAGGCCCAGCGTGGTAACTATAGAGTAAGGCAGTAGTGTATGGAAATGAGGGGATATATACTGAATCAGTATGGAAATGAGGGGATTTATACTGAATCACAAATTTCTTCTAAGTGTCAGACTGCACCTAACTGTGTAGGTGCACTAACACCACTGTAGTGACAGGAGGAGTAGCTAACATGAAAAGGGGGTGTCTCATGATTGCTGTAAGCACATTGGAGCTCAGTGGCCTGTATTTGTCCTTAGCTAAGCACAACTAAGGAAGGGGATGTGTCTGGGGCTGTATTTTCCTATTACATATAATGCAGAGTGTGTTCAAGTCCAGGGAGGGTCAGTTCTGCTTAAAAGTATTTACTTTAGCTAAACAGGTGTGTGCGGCATGCACTGGGCCTAAAAAAGAAAAACAAAACACAAGGGATAGCAGAACTGTTTACATTTGAGCACCTGGAGTGCACAACGTGCATCAGGGCTTAAACGGTGAGGAAATGGGAAGGGGAAACTGCAGAAGGAAGGCAATCAAGGAGAACTACCATAGCTGGCAGGTGGAATGTATCAGAGTCAACAATTACACAGGCAGCAGCCCAACACACTACTATAAACTATGCAAACACCTTTCAGACTGCTTTCTGGGGAAACAGCAGTAGGAAGGCAATCAAGGAGAACTAGCATAGCTGGCAGATGGAATGTATCAGAATCAGCCAGTTACACATGCAGCAGCCCAGCACACTACTATAAACTATGCAAAGACCTTTCAGTCTGGTTTTTCCCACAAACTCTACACCACTGGTGTACACATTTGGGGGAATTTTAAACTGACAAAACTAACAAAACATGTTAGGGACTGCTGTTGCTTTGATCTATGAGTATGTGCTGGCGACTGACAGTGGTGAGGAGGATAATGCTTACAACCAACTCAGTCCAAGGAAGAGGAGAATCTGGAGATAGTAGAGTGCTACAGGGTGGACAGGGACATACTTCAGCAACTTGTTGAGCTGTGCCGGCCTCACCTCAGACCCAGAACCAAAAGAGGGGAACCCATCCCAGCGGATACCAAGGTATGTGTAACCTTAAGAATAATAGCTACAGGTACTTTCCAAAGACCAACTGAGGATACCATGGGGGTCTCCCAGGCATCTGCATCCAGGATACTCCACCAGTTCCTGGATGCCATGCGACTGCATGCCGCTAAGCACATTTACTTCCCCAACCCCTGTGAGGAGAGGGCCAGCTATATGCATCTCTTCCACTGTGTAGCAGAATATCCAGAGGTATTGGGTGCCATAGACTGCTCGCACATCCACATCAAAGCACCACCCAGTGACCTAAACCACAAGGGGTTCCACTCAATCAACTGCCAGGTCGTGTGCGATCCCCAGTGCATTATCATGAATGTGTTTGCTGGCAGCCTTGGAAGCTATCATGACTCCCACATCTGGCATTCATCACAGCTGTACTGGAGGTTTGCCAGTGGGGACATCCCATATGGCCATCTGGTGGGGGATGCTGGCTATGTACTCGAGCTGTGGATGATGACACCCACCAGAAATAGGTTCATAGGTAGGTACTAGGCTATTGGCCCTAGGGCCTATACAATCCTAGCCAAAAAGGTACCCTGGCTTTCGCCACCCAAGAAAATTATTTTCCTGTACCCCTGTTGAGCAGAGCCATAGAGGTGATCCCCAGGGTGAATTTCCTATTTCCCATCCAATCATCAAGATCTTTCTTGAAGAGTGCTAATGAGGAACTTTGTTTGATATACATAGGTCGTTTGTTCCTTCCAGAGTATGGGAAGTCTCTGGGACTGGAATCTATCCCTCCAGCATGTTCTGTTTCTTGTGGTGACAAGCTTTAGGTCCCTAGAGCATGTAGCTCAGAGGGAATGGGATTTCTTTAAGTGGAGCATGTCTAACAGCTCTGGGTTTGACATAGCTTTGTATGTTAGGCAGAGATCACCTCTGAGTAGACGATATGCAACAGAGTAAAGCTGGAGTTTTTTGAGACGGTCTGCATAGGGCATCTATTTGAGGCCAGTAATCCTCTTTGTGAGGTATTTCTGCGGCCTTTCCAGTTGTTGTAGATGTCTTATGAAGTACATACCAAAAGGGGCATTGTACTCTATAATAGGTCTAATGAGTGATGAGTAGTGGGGAACAATGACCTCTTTTTTCCTGGATGAGAAACCTTTTGTGATGAGGTGTGCCACATAGAAGGATTTCCTGACTACTGTGGCGATGTGATTATCAAAGAAGAGACTACTGTCCACCGGTGTCCCAAGGTCTCTTATCACACTTTTGGTGTTAAGTAGACTACCACCTATGTGATAGCTCATGGGTACAGAGTTTTTACCAAAGGGGATGACAATGCACCTTTTGGCATTGAGTTTGAGGCCATGGGTTTGACACCAGGCATCTGTCTCAGTGAGGCCCTTTTGTAGGATGTCCACATTGTTAGGAGTTTCAGTTATGGCTCTTAATTTGCAGTCTTCTGTGAACTTTGTTAGCCAAAGACCGTCTGGGTTAGCCTGTACTTCAGAAAAGTAGATACCAAACAGGAGAAGACCCAGGACTGAACCCTGTGGTACTCCACTTGTTACTGGTCTGAAGTCGGATTTGGAGTCTGCTACTTTCACAGTGTGGGTTCTATCAGTGAGTCGGTTGGCAACCCATCTTGTGACATAGGGATTTATACCTAGTTTAATGAGTTTATCTATAATTTCAGAGTGGGGGATGGTGTCAATAGCCTTGGTGAGATCTAGATAGGTTGTGTGAACCACCTTACCCTCATCTACGACTTTGGTGACTGCTTCAAAGAAGTCATTCAGGTTTAGGAGACATGATCTGCCTTTCACAAAGCCAAACTGGGTGGGGTCCAGTGTTTGGAGATTACCAATGTCTTTGTTTATAAGTTCCATGATGATATATTCCATGGCCTTGCAGACCAGGCTCATTAAACTAATGGAGCGGTAGTTCCTGGGGTCCGTGGTGGCTCCCCCTTTGTGGAGTGGGATAACTGTCACTGTGCACCATTCAGTGGGCACAAGGCCTGAAGTGAGGCTATGACTGAACATGGTGCTTGGGTGGGGTGCCAGTTCATTCTGTAGTTTATGTAGAACGCAGCCTGGGATGTTTCAGGTCCCATGGATGCTGTGTTCTTGGCTTTGTAGAGTGTGGTTTTTGCTTGTGCAGCCGTGATTACAGGAACTTTGCATTCTTCCGGTATAGAGATGGGCAATTTAGGGGGTGAGAGGGGGTAAAGTTAGCACTGAACCTATCTGCCAGGATGTTGGCAATATCAGTTGGTTCTGTATATTTAGTGCCATTGTGCTGTAATTCAGAGCAGATCTGAGTGTTGCCATTGAGATTCTTGACATAGCTATAGAATACTTTGTGGTTGCCTTTAGAATAAGTGGCAATTTTGTTTTCATAACTAGCTTTGGAGGATTTTATGAGGGATCTCAGCTTCTTACTGAGGCTGACCAGGGAGTTCTTCCAGTCATGGGATTTTACTCTGTTTTTGTAACAGTTTCTTTTTTCTGTTGTAGAGTTTATTTATGGCAGGGAACCACCAGATTGGTTTCCTTTTTTTGGAGGATAGCATCTTGGTTCTGTTAGAGATAGCATGATCCATGCACTCGTGTAAGTGCTTATAAAGTGCATTTGTGTAGAATTCAGCAGTCGTACCTCTATTGTCCATCTGCATGGGTGTCATGAAGTTTGCCACTTCTGTCTTAAGAAGGGTGAAGTTGGCTTTGGAGAAATTTTTTATGGTGGTTTCCCTAATGAGGGTGGGGGCAGGATGTGGATGTCTAGGCTGATTAGCTTGCGGTCAGATCTGACCAATGTGAAATTGACCTCTGGTGTGGAACACCAGTCGCCCAAGTTGGTAATGACCAGGTCTAGGATATTGCTGCCCCTGGTGGGGGTGTGAATAACTTGATCCAAGGTGTTGGAATTTATGAATTCCAGAAAATGTTGCGCAAAAAGTTGGCACATGAGTAGTTTTCCCAGTGAATGGTGGGGTAGTTGAAATCACCCATTATTAGGGTGTTGGGTTGTACCCTAATATTTTCCAGTGTATCAAGGAATGAGGAGTGGGAATCCTGGAGCATGGTGGGGGATCTGTAGTAAGTTACAATCTGGATTGCGGTCTTGCTCAGAGTTAGTTACACTTGGATAATCTCGGATGCATTATGCTGATCAACTAGCCTGGAGGTGTGGATATCTTTAATGAATATGGACACTCCTCCACCTTTAGTGTTTCGGTCCAGCTTAGGTTGCCGAAAGGTGTGGTATGAATTATAGCCTGGTAATGCAGGGGTGCTCTCTGGAGCCATGAACCAGGTCTCTGTCACTGCACAGATGTCGATGTTCTCCATTTTAAGGAGTGCCTCGAGTGAATGCATTTTGAGGTTTAGACTTCTAGCATTGAGTAGCATTACCCTCAGATTTTGCTTGCTTGTACCTGTCACTGTGGTGAATTTGTCATTTGAACCTTGCCTAAAAAAGGCACTATAGAGGTGGCAAGAGCCTTAGCCACTATCCGGAATCCCATGGGCAACAGGTGCAAGCCATCTCTGGCAAAGTATCGTGGTCTGTCGATCATGTCATCCCAGGCAGACAGATACTGGATCCCCTTAGAATGACACCAAAAGCTTAGCCAATTGTTGAAGTCAATCATTTTGTCCTTGTACTGTGGTATCATTCTGGGAGATGGCAGGATGCTACTCAGGGCTACGGTCATACCTGCCTGGGCTACAAGATCGGAGAGCTCCTCCATGTCTCTTTTCATGTAGTCCAGGGAGGTACATCTCAGGTCATTCACACCAACATGGACAATGACAGAGTCATATTTGTACTTGTTGTGGAGTGACCTGAGTGCGTGCATTATGTGACAGATCCTGGCACCCGACAAGCAGCTGACAGTAACTTTCTCCATGTTTAGCCTGGTGAGTGGAACATCAATGTGCCTGACTATAGCATCACCTATGACTAGAGTATTGGGTACATTGTTATGCCTTATGGGCTGTGGTTGAGTGGCACACTGAGTTTGTGGAAATGTGAAATGTGTCATTTGGGTTGTGTTGGGATGTGGAGGTAGCATGCGTTTCTGCTTTGGAGGTCTCTGTTGCTTAAGCAGATTTTATTGAGAGCCTCTGCGAATGTAGGTGTGCGTTTTGTGTTGCTATGTGTGTGTTTTGGTGGTGTAGGTTTTGAGGGACTATATGATGATGTGATGAGTGTGGTGTGGTACAAGTGTTTACCTTCTCCTCTTGACTGTCTAGTCCACTCGTGGGTGAAGAGAGCTTTGCTTCCAGTTTGAATAAACAAGTGCATCTCTCACAGGTTGTAGTGTTGGGTGGTAGGATGAGAGGGTTGTCTGTGTACATGAGGCAATTGCTGCATTGCCCCAAGATGCCCAGATTCATCAGGTAGACAGGAGAAAACACCGGGAGCTGATCCTTAGACATGCCTGGATAGGTGCTTATTTATTAAGTACTAAAAACTGTTTTCCTCTAGACAAGTGAGGAAAGTTGAGTGTTGTAGTAATTTGTAGCTTATTTAGTGCTTACAAAGAGTTCTGAACAAGTGCTGAGCTCAAAGAAACAGATTTGAGTGCTTAAACTAAAGAACTGGTGAGTTCCAAGGGAAAATTTGAAGAGCAGACTTTATGGCGACAGGAATAGTTTAACCATAGCTAAGTGGCGATGCATAAAGTGTTTTTTTTTTATATAACAGTAGCAAATGAGCAAACTGATTTAAACAAATTAACCAATAAAAAGCTAAAAACTGAGCCCCATTCCAGCAGTCTTTGATCAGACAAGTTCTAACTGCACGCTCCTGTCACTAGGGTGCAGGAGAACCTTCTCCAAAAAAAGATGGGCTGGATTAGTTCTCAAGTTATATAAACAAAGCTAGATTCAGCAGGCCTGAATTTAGTCTATGCTACAGCAAATGAGGCATACCAATTTCAGAAAGAAACAGCTTAAATAAGCAGGCTTAACAAGCCTTTAACTGGAAACTCCCAGCTCAGAAGGGCAGACTCTATCCTCTCCTCCCACAAGAGTGCAGACCACACCTTCTTAGTGTAAAATAACTGGCCCAAAGCCCAAGTGCTTAAACCAGAACTAATACACTCTTAGAATAACAGACACTCAGCTTTCAATCAGCAACTCCCAACTTAGAAGGATGTAAGCTACCTGTCCTGCCACAACAGTGGAGACCACAAACCTTCTTAATGTAAAACAACTGGTCTGAAGCCCAAGTGCTTCAACCAAAGGCTTAGAAAAACAGTTACAATTTAATCAGGCTACTAACAAGCAGTAATAAATGCAGCAGAATAAATGCAATAAAGTAGGAGGAAACACAAATATAGTAAAAGCAGATGAATAAAGTGCAATTTTTCTTATATAACAATAGAAAACGAGCAAACTGATTTAAACAAATTATCCAATTAACCAGTAACAAGTAACATTGGGGGACAGAGGGGGGTCTGCTCAATGATTTTTTTAGAATTAAGAGAACTAATGTGGCAAATTAGATCAAATGCCACCGAGCACCCAGGTTTAAATAGTACAATTTCCGTAAGTTCCATCCTTAGGTTAAAAGCTGAAGGTTTTATGTAATTCAAGATTTCCTATAGGTTCATAGGTTCATACTAGGCTATCTGCCCTGGGGCAATTATAAGCCTAGCCCGATTCTGTATGGCTTACGCCACCCCTTGATTTGAGTATACTGAACCCTTTTTAAGGTTTAGTTTACTGTGCCTCTGTCTAATAGTGACACGGGAGTAATCCCTGGGACAAACCTACGATCCCCCATCCACTTATCGAGATTCTTCTTGTAGGGATTCAGTGAGGTGTTCTGCCTCACATGAACTGGAATTCTATTCCAGAGCGGAGGGAGCCTCTGGGTTATGAACCTGTCCCTCCAGCAAGTTCTATTTATTTCTGTGCTGAGGTTCAAGTCCCTCGAGTGTGTGGCTCTAAGGGATTTAGATTTACTGAGGTGGAGCATGTCCATTAATTCTGGATTTGGCATAGCTTTGTATGTCAGGCATAGATCGCCTCGAAGTAGGCGGTATGCAACTGAGTAGAGCTGGAGTTTTTTTAACCGAGCAGCATATGGCATCTGTTTGAGACCCTTCCTCCTCTTGGTGAGATACTTTTGGGGTCTTTCTAATTGCTGCAGGTGTCGGGTAAGGTACATCCCAAAAGGGGCATTGTATTCTATGATGGGCCCGATGAGGGATGAATAAAGGGGCACGATTACCTCTCTTGATCTAGATGTGAAACCCTTCGTGATGAGGTGGGCTATGTAGAAGGTCTTTCTAACCACTTTGGCAATGTGGTTTTCAAAGGAGAGATTGCTATCAACTTGGGTCCCCAGGTCCCTAATAACTTTCTCTGTACTTAATGGGTTTCCACCTATGTGGTAATTTGTGGGCACATTGTTTTTGCCAAAGGGTATAACTATACATTTCTAGGCATTTAGCTTTAAACCATGGCACTGGCACCAGTTATCTGTCTCTGTGAGACTTTTTTGAAGGATGTTTGTGTCAGCTGGAGAGTTGATTATGGCGCCCAGTTTTCAGTCGTCTGCGAACTTGGTGAGCCATAGTCCTCCCACATTTGCCTGTACCTCGGAAAAGTATATACCGAACAAGAGTGGTCCCAGGACAGAACCCTGTGGGATGCCACTTGTGACCGGTTTCGAGTCTGACATGGCTCCAGCAACTCTCACTCTGTGGGTTCTGTCTTTGAGCCAGTTTGCGACCCATCTTGTGACATAGGGGTTTATATTTAAGCTGGATAGCTTATCTATGATGCCCGAGTGGGGTATTGTGTCAAATGCCTTTGCAAGGTCCAGATAGGCTGTGTGGACTACCTTCCCTTCATCTATGGTTTTGGTGACTGTTTCAAAGAAGTCAACCAGGTTCAAAAGGCAGGATCTGCCCTTGACAAAGCTGAACTGGGTAGGATCTAGTGTCTGTAGGTCCCCAATGTCTTTGTTTATGAGCTCCATGATGATCCTCCCCATAGCCTTGCAGACTAAGCTAATCAGGCTTATGGGGCGATAGTTTCCAGGGTCCATAGAGGCTCCACCTTTGTGGAGTGGGACCACTGTTGCTGTACACCATTCTGTGGGCACATATCCTGTAGTGAGGCTGAGATTGTATAGCTGTTATATTTGAGGGATTAGTTCCTCTTGTAGTTCATGTAGGACGCAACCTGGGATGCCACCTGGTCCCATGGAAGCAGTGTTTTTTGCTTTGGAGAGGGCAGCCTTCACCTGAGCATCTGAGATGTTTGGGAGGCAGCCCTCTGCCGGGATAGATACTTGCTCTTTTGGGGGGTGGAGAAGTTTGCACTGAACCTGTCTGCCAGGATATTGGCGATGTCTGTGGATTCAGTGTATTTTTTGGCGTTTAGAATCAACTCAGAACAAGTCTGGGAGTTGCATCCCAGGTTTCTAACATAACTAAAAAAAGCCTTATGATTGTCTTTGGTGTCCTGTGCAATTTTTCTCTCAAAGCTGGCCTTGGAGGATTTTATGAGGGATCGTAATTTTTTGCTAGTACTGATCAGAGATGCCTTCCCTATTAGGGATTTTGCTCTATCATGTAGTATCTTCCTCCTTCTGTTGTACAGTTTATTTATGGCAGGGGTCCACCAGACTGGATGCCTGCCTTTGGATGATTGGGTCTTGGTTTTGTTTGGGATAGCATGATCCATGCATTCCTGGAGATGTCCGTAGAATGCATTTATATAGGATTCTGCAGTTTGGGCTGTAGTTTCCACTGGCCCTGGGGCCTTGAAGGATTCCACTTCAGTTTTGAGAAGTGAGAAGTTCGCTTTTGAGAAGTTTTTCACTGTGGTTTTCTGGGCTGGAGGTGGGGTCGGGATGTGGACATCCAGTGAAATTAATTTGTGGTCTGATCTTACCAATGAGGGATATACTTCTGGTGTGGAGCATAGAGTCCCCATGTTGGTAATGATCAGGTCTAGTATTTTGTCCCATCTTGTGGGAGTGGTGACTAGTTGTTCCATAGCATTTGAGTTTATAATTTTCAGGAATCTTTGGGCTAAGGTGCTGGGGCTTGAGTAGTGCTTCCAGTCAATGTTTGGGTAGTTGAAGTCGCCCAATATAATGGTGTTCGGAGAGATCTTCATGTTCTCCAATGTTTTCAGGAAAGCCGAATGGGATTCCTGACTTTGAGAGGGTGGTCTGTAGGATGCTATAAACTGAAAAGCAGTCTTGCCCACTGTTAGTTGCACATGGATGGTCTCCAATACTTCGTGCAATGCCACTAACCTGGAGGTGTGGATATCCTTGATAAATATGGAAACTCCCCCTCCTTTTGTGGTTCGGTCCGGGTTTTGGGGCCGCATGATATGAGGTATAGCCTGGTAGTGCTGGGGTGCTCTCTGGAGCCTTGAACCAGGTTTCTGTCACTGCACAGATATCGATGTTCTCCATACTGAGGAGAGATTCGGTCGTGCATCTTGAGGTTAAGACTTCTGGCATTTAGCAGCATTACCCTTAGTTTCTTGTTCCTTGTGCTGTCTATGGGGGTGGGTTTGACTTTTGAGCCTTGCCTAAAAAGGCACTATGGGGTGGCAAGAGCCTTTGTCAATATCCGAAAGCCCAGTGGTGACAGGTGCAAGCTGTCCCTAGTGAAGCAACGTGGCTTGTCGAGCATGTCATCCCAGGCTGACAGACACTGGATCCCCTTTGAATGACACCAAAATTTTAGCCAATTGTTAAAATCGATCATTTTGTCTTTGTACTGTGGCATCATTCTAGGTGAGGGTAAGATGCTGCTCAAGGTCAGGGTCATACCAGCCTGGGCTACATGATCAGAGAGCTCCTCTATGTCTCTTTTCATGTAGTCCAGGGAGGTACGTCTCAGGTCATTCACACCAGCATGTACAATGACTGAGTCATATTTGTATTTGCTTTGGAGTGACCTGAGTGCTTGCGTTATGTGTCGGATCCTAGCACCCGACAGGCAGCTCACTGTGACCTTCTCTTTATTCAGCCTGGTGAGCGGGACGTCAGTGTGTCTGACAATAGAGTCACCTATAACAAGAGTATCAGGTGTGTTATTCAGCCTTAAGGGCTGTGGCTGCTTGGCACACTGACTTTGTGCATTTATATATATTTAATATGTAAATTATATTCAAACATTTTACAGTTTATTTTATGTCCTTTATATGTTGTGTACATTTTTAAGAGGTATGTACCTTTTAGTTAATTAATCTTTAGTATACAGATTTTTCCAATTAATTTAATTAAGTGGAGAGGTATAAGTAGGGTCAGTGTTTTTGATGTATTTGTATTCTGAAAAAGTTTTCAATGAAAAACGATAACGCTAAATAAATCTACTGTATTGGATTCTGGTGCAGCTCTTTTATTTATTTTTTATTTGATTTGTGTTTTTTCTGTGGTTTGGAGTGTTTCTGTGATGGAAGGAGCTGACAACTCAGATCCACCATCTATTTCTTCCTTGGCACAATGGTTGCATACCTTAAATGCGACAGTGGGAATCCTAGTCCTGCTTATGGAGAGGCTGACCCAACAACCAGACAATTCACAGTTTTCTCGACCAAATGGGTTGAGTGGACATACTATGGAGGATAAAATTAATAGTGTGGTATTACTCCAGCCCAGCGACAGCAGCACCCACACCACAGCCAGTCAGGGACCAAGGATTTGCATACAGGTTTAAATACTGACAACAGGAGGGGCAGAACTTCTAATGGAAGCAACACACTTACTCAATAGCTGGAAGGTGATGGAGAATGGCATGCTGCATCTTCACAACATTCTACTGAGGATAATGGGACTTTATGTGAGCAGTTAAAGCAGTTTGAATCTCTATCTTCTGACTATCGCAAACTGCAACTTGAAAACAACTACCTGAGAGAATGTAAGCAGATCCCTAAGGGCCTTTGGATGTGGACATTTCCAGCAGGTCTAGTAAGGGACTCAGTTTTACATGTTGAACTAATACAACTTTTCAACAAACATGGTTGCGAACTGTTGGATTGTCTTATCACGGACAATGAGAGAAAAATGTCTGATTTATCAGGCAGGATAAAAAGACTTGACAATAACATTCATACAGACTTGTTATTTGAGTCCAAGAAAGAGGAATATTTTAGCCTTTTTAAATGAATTGATATGTATATTCTTGAATTAAACAAAGAAGGACAACAAACTCAAAAGGGATGAAAAGGAATATGCTCAACATAGAGCATATCCACCACCCTCATTGAGTCAAAATAGACATGACAAGTATGGTAACAATACTGAACCTGTGTACAATAGTAATTTTAATAACTTTAACAACAATAATGGCATGGATGATGACACTGAATTTAATTTTGACCCTTTACAATACCCCTCTCTGAGGAGATCCGAGCAGCTAATGAATCAGAGAGGGGGAGTGAGTCACTACAATCATAACTACAGGGGGAGGGGGAAAACATACTGAATGTTTTAAATACAGTGGGTGAATATAATTTGGGACAGTGTGTCAACACTGAGCCTTCATTTACCCTACTAAAAACTTTTGTGGTGATTTTAATATTTACAACCACAGTGATTATGTTTTTGACAACAATATTGCAAATGTATTTGATAAAGGCCTGTTGTTTGTTTCCAGTAAAGATGCTATGCTGAATAATGTTCTAATAAATCTAAAATTATATACCAGGAAGCTAAACTTTGAATTTTACTTTGAAGGAATGCCATCTAGCTTTACAGAACATTATCCATGTATAAAGACTAGCCTATTCAATCCCCCTTTACACCCCGTTGTGCAGACATTTGAAAAAATGTGTGAATATGACATACGCAAACTTTTTAGGAAAAAAAGGTCTGTCTTTAAGAGAAGCTAACAACATAGACAGGGAAGAAATGAAATTGCTCCACGATATCTGTGACAATAAGGCAAGAAGAGTCATGAATCCGGACAAGAGGGGTGGGTTAGCTATTATGAACACTAATTCATATATTGACAAAATGTTTGGTATACTATATACAGATACCTATTGTGAGATTAGCCTGAATGAAAAGAATATTTTGTTCAGAAAAGTTGGCATCATGTTAGATGAATTTACACAGATTAGACAAATTAGTCTTGAGGAGTATCAGTTTATGGAAGTAAAATGCCCCAAAATTCCCGCAATCTTTAGTATACCAAAGATACATAAGGACTCAGAACCCCCCCCCCCCTTAGACCAATAGTCGACGCAAAAGCATCCAAGACCTATTTTATTGCCACGTTTATAGACATACAACTGAAATCTATACTTAAAGAATGTTCATGGATTGTTAAAGACTTTTGGGATTTCCTTTGTAAAATTAACAGGAACATGTATGAGGGTGGACTTCTTTTCATCACCATCGATGTTAGGGATTTATTTTCTGTAATTCCCCATGATGTAGGTATTGAGTGGTTTTATCTTTTTCTCTGTCAACAGACACATATTAGTCATGAATGTATTTTGACCCTTAGAACACTCATGGAACTGGTTCTAGACACCAACATTATTGTATTTGAGGAACAGCTCTTTAAACAATGTAAGGGGGTGGCAATGGGGGCCATTTGTGCCCCCATATTTGCCAACATAGTTTTAGCATTTTGGGAAACAAAATTTGTCTTTAGCAGCAATTTTGCAAAACATTGGAAGTATTATGGACGTTATTTGAACGACATAATTATTTTATGGAATGGTGACGAAGAAGAATTAGAAAGGTTTTTGGCCTTCGTCAAGGACAGCACTGATTTTTTGGATTTTACCCACACAATAGGACATGAGGCAATAAACTATTTGGATATCACTATCAGTAAGGATAGGGATGAAAAGGGCTTTAAAACAACTATTTTTAGAAAGCCCACCTATTCCAACACCCTCCTACATTTTGACAGTTTTGATCCATTACATCAGAAAAAAATCTTTGGTGAAAGGACAGGGTGTTCGGTTAGCAAGTATGGTATCCGAGTGGATGATATTTTACATCAAATTCACGTGTTAAAAGGGATGCTTGCACAAAGAGGTTATCCCCACGTCTTTGTAGATAATATATTATAAGAGGCTGTTGTTAAGAGGCAAAGGGGTCATTTCGTACCACTACTTGGAAAGGGAAGCGACATACATGATAATGCGCCAAGGTCTGAAGCCACTGTTTTTAAAAAATTAGCTATTTTTAGCTATAAAAAGCAATTTTCAGACATTAGTGAAATTATACAACACAACTAGAACTTGTTTAATACCAGTAAAGACTATGTGGACCTAGTGGAGACATTCTCTAAAATTGTATATAAAAAGGATATCACTTTTAAAAATATGCTAGAGAAAACACATACAATCAACACGGATAAAGGTGGTATGTTAAAATATGGCTTCTGCCTACAATGTAAATTTATTATTGAAGGCACCAAGGTAGCAGTACCAAATTATGGTAAGCATGTCCTCAGGAAGAAATTTTCCTGTAGTAGTAAGGCAGTAGTTTATCTTGCCCAATGCACAAAGTGCACAGCTTTTTATATAGGAAAAACCATCAATGCCCTTAGGAGCAGGGTTTACCAACCTTTCTATGACATCAATAGACAAGACACGAAAAATACCTTGGCGGCACATGTTCATAGAAATGAGGGACACAGTTTTAAGTTTACGATTTTAGAACAAGTAACATTGGGGACAGAGGGGGTCCGCTCAATGATTTTTTAGAATTAAGAGAACTTTTTTTTTCAAATATTTCTTTTATTTTTCCATAATAAAAACAATGCATACAAAAAAAATAGAGAACATTATGATTGTGAACATTGAAATTAAAACATTGGATTATCACAGGTTATTGTTGGCTTGAAGACATTTAAAACACTGATAACCAGGAAAAGGATAAAGAATGCATTGTAAAACAACCTAACCAAAAAACATTTATGTACAATATTTACAAAATAAATGTGCTACCAATCCTCTAAGAAGACATTAATAAGAGAAAAAGAAAAGGAGAGTTCTTAGATTTAGCAGTGGCTCTCCAGATTATAACGTGAATAGGGAGTTTGTATTTCCTTAAGTACTGAGAAAAGGTATTATTCACTCAAAATTATGTCGAATAAATGTTTCCATAGTTTGCTGAAATAGACTCTCTTCTTAGTACCTTTTATAATAAACTTATGGGCTGAGATGTGTTTATAAGCCATGTCCTTGAAACCCCTCCAACAAAGTTTAGTGCGGTCTGTCCAGTTATTTGTAATGTATAATTTAATGAGAGAACAGAGAATAATTAGAATGTGAAATTGTGTTTTAGGCATCTTTGAGGTGGGGATATGTAAGATGGCTGTTTCCCATGAAAGTGTAGAGTTATAATATCCCATTTTCTGTAGACAGACTTTTAGAGAGCACCAGAGTTTATGAGAGTGGTTACAGTGCCACATAATGTGTAGTAGATCAGCTCTCGGGTAGGGGCAGCAGGTGCAAGAGGGGGATAAATTTGAGTTAAATTTATTGAGTGTTACGGGAGTGTAGTAAGCGTTGTTATTTAGCATCAATTGGGTATATAAGAGTTTTTTGAAAAGAGAGAGTTCTAGAGTAATTTTTATAGCTGAGAGTTTTTGGTCTTCCATGAAGGGGGAGCCTTGGTTATCCCAGTATTTGGAGAAGAGGCAATTTGATTTGTATACTAAGAGATTCAATAGCTTGTACGAGGAGGAAATTGTTTTTTTAGGGCTCGAGATAGCAGAAATGATTTCATTTAACATGTTGATTTCCTGGGAAGTGGGAGAAAGATTGATGGGTTGTGACAGTATGATCTCTCTTAATTGCCGGAGAATAACTGTGTATTTGTTGTTGGTCTTAAGAATTACTCAAAGCTCAGCAAGAGATTTAGTCCTGAATTTGTGGATGTCCCATACATTAAGATCTTTAATGAGGGGAAATTTCGTGAGATCTAACATTTTATTATTGATCTTAAGATTTGGGTTATGATGTAGTGGTTAAAGAAGAGGTAGGATATTTTCAAGGTTAATGTCCTTAATCAGTTTTTGGAAAATCCTGATCTTGTGTTTCAGGGTGTGGGCAAGTTTACATTTGGTTATGGAAGTAGAGGATAGAAAGGGGATAGCCTGAGGGTTAATTTTGTTGGAGACAATATGATTATACCATATTTTCATCCAAGATGGATTTTGAATATGAGCTTTACTATTAAGATTTCAGATAGGGCAGAGCCTATTAGAACAGATTATTGTGTAATAGAGTTGAAAATTCGGAAGGCCAAGTCCTCCTTTCTCCTTAGGATAGATTAATTTGGAGTAAGAGATCCTGACTGACTTGGGAAACCAGATAAACTTGGCTAGATCCTTGTTAATTTTGGAGAAAAATTTGTTAGGAACTATCATGTCAGAGGTATTAAATTAATATAAGAGTCTAGGTAAAACATTCATTTTCACTATTGCAACTTTGGATATGAATGCTAAATTTAGAAGTTTCCATCTTTGTAGATCTTGGTGTATATTAGATCATACTTTTAGTAGGTTATTTTGGAGCATTGAAGCTTCGTTGTGTTCAAAGTGAATACCCAAATATTTAAGATTATATGTTATTTGGAAGGGAGACTCGGGTAAAAAGAAAGGTTTGTGGGCATTAGGATTGATTGGAAAAATATGAGATTTTTTATTATTGATTAGGTATTCTGAGGCAGTAGAGAAGTTCCTGATGGCTTTTATAATTTTAGGTAGATCTGCATCAGGAGATTGAAAGTATAAGTTTAGGTCATCTGCGAAAGCCGATAGTGCAACTTGAGTATTTAAGATTTTAGGAATAGAGTGGTATGATTTTTGGGTAATATATAGAAAAAGGGGTTCAATAAAAATGTTAAAAAGAAAGGGGGAAAGTGGGCACCCCTGCCTTGTTCCATTGGTGATCAATATTGGGTTAGAGTTCCGTTTGTTTACGTAAAGGACAGTGTGTGAGTTTGTATAAAGTATTCTGATCATATCAGAGAAGGATTTGGGTATATTAAAATGAGACATGGTTGTAAATAAAAAATTCCAATTGACTCTGTCAAAAGCTTTTGAGGCATCTAGGGTCAAGGCATATATCGGATTTTTAACTTTTTTTGTAAATTGTATTAGGGAATCCAATGTTAAGGTGTTGTCCCATGTATGTCTATTGCTCATAAAACCAGCTTGGTCAGGGGATATTAAGGATGGGAGTATTTTTTGGAGTCTATTAGCTAAAATAGCTGCGAAGATTTTAATGTCAACGTTTATTAACGAGATAGGTCTGTAGTTGCAAGGGTCCGCTTTATATTGTTTGTTTTTCAGTATCAAGATAGTTTTTGAATTGTTCCAGTACAAGTCAGTAATACCCTTTTTTATAATGAAGTTGTAGACTTTCAATAGTATAGGGGAAATTTTTGAGCTAAAGACTTTGAAGAAATTAGTGGTAAAGCCATCTGGGCCCAGAGATTTGCCTACTTTAAGGGTGTTTATGGCATTTTGAATCTCTTGAATATCAAGCGGGGCGGATAGAAGGGAGGTTTGGTTTGCCTTAAGAGAAGGAAAATTGATGCAGTTAAGGAAGGTCTCTATCTGTGGTTTAATTATGTTGTGTTCATTTCTGCTGTAAACATCGGAGTATAAATCATAAAATAGTTGAATAATTTCAGCATCTGATTTGTAAATTTTCCCCTGGTAATGGAGAGTGGAAATTCTAGGAGCACCATTGTTGTTTTTTAATATTCTTGCCAGGGTTTTTGAGGGTATTTGCGCCCATTCAGAGTAGGTTGCTATAAGTTTTTGTTCCTGCAATGAGTAGTTATGAGTGTGAAGTTCAAGTAGGTCTTTACGTGTTGTGTTGATTAGTTCTTCTATTTTAGGGTCAGGGTATAATCTCTGTTTTTTTTCTAAAGAAGCAAGTTTTAAGGTCAAGCTAGATTCTCTTTTTTAATTGAGTTTTTTGAGAAAGGAGGCTTTATTAATCAAAAATCCTCTTAATTCAGCTTTGCAGGCCGCCCATTGGATATCTAGTGGAATTTGGGATTTTTTAAGATTCATGTCTAGATCAGATAGCGTGTCCTTGATTATATTTAATATGTCCTTGTTATTTAGTAAGTTATTGTTAAGGGTCCAGTTAGCAAAGGTGAAGGTAAAGGGTGTAAATCTGATTCTAAGGGAGATTTTTGCATGATCTGAAAGAAATCGGGGTTCCATACTGAAAGTGTTTTTGAATTTAGATAGAGGGTCTGAGACTAAAAAGAAGTCTAGACGTGACCAGGATTTGTGGCAGTTAGAGTAGAAAGTATATAAGTTCTCTTTGGTTGAAATGTTGCTAAAGGCAATAGCGTCGATGAGATTAAAGTCTGAGATAAGTTCCTCCAAGGCTATAGAAGCTTGGAAGTTATATGAGGAAGAGTTACTGGTGCGATCTAAACTAGGATCTATTACAGCATTCCAGTCACCACCTATTATAAATAAGTAGTTTTTAAATTAATTTAGTATGTTATATATTTCTAAGATGAAAGTATGTTGTTGAGAGCAAGGTCCATATAGATTCAGAAAGAGAACTGGTTTGGATGAGTCTGGTAACATGGATGTAAAATAACACCATCTACCATTTTTATCAGATTTGACCTCGTTAATAGCTTCCTGGAATTGTTTCTTAATTATAATGGCCACACCCTTAGAATTAGAGCTGTCGCCGGCACTTATTATAGTCCTAATCCATTTTCTGTTATTTTCTTTCTCCCATTCTTCCTTGGACAGGTGTGTTTCCTGTAAAAAACAAATGTTGGCCTGGGATTTAAAAATAAGGTGGAGTAGTAGTTTTTTCTTGGCAGTATTTTGTAAGCCTTTAATATTCCAAGAGTCAACAGACCAACTCATGTAAATTGACAGTTAGCAGAGAGAAAAGAGATGTTATACATTTGAATATTGAGTATTAGAAATGTACAGAATAGTGGGTGCTGGAGAGAGTCTGCACTATGGTTGAGATTGAGAGGTGGATTGGAGAACCACATTAAGATTGAATTTGTAAAAAATTTAGATATAGAGGTAAAGGTAGCAAAGTACTTCTTCTTACTCACCCCGGTGCCTACCCACCCAAACCCCTTAGGTGAAGAAGTATAAAACCAAACATATAAAACACAAAACATTTCTTTACATATGTACAAAATAAATCTCATCCAAAAGATCATCAGACTAGATCCCTACTCCAATGCACAGAGAACATCCATAGATGAGAGATAATTCTAATCGTATACTAGAATACCTATAATATGATGCAATTTATCTATATTTTACCAGGCTGTTCATTTAATTTTAACATGTATAATAAATGGGGGTTCATGAAACCATATAAAGCAGTTTATCCACAAACAGGAACTATTCGTATCATAGCATAAATAAAACATAATGGTGCGGAAGACTGGTTTAAAGATGAGACCTCATTGAACTTATTATATACAAAGAGGTGTATCTAGTGTATACAACAGTATAGGATAAATTATAACAGTATCATAAATTAAACACATTAGGCATTTATAGTAGAGTTGAGCAACAGGTGTTTGCACTGAACAAACTGCAACTTCAATATACCTGATTTAAACACATAAAACTTGTTGCTTTACTGCCACCCTTCTGAACATCTGTGTTAAACAATTACTCGGTGCAAGGGCTTCAGGCTGAAATTTAGGAGCATCTTGCATCTTTTTTCAAATGCATTCTGCACATTTTATTGTTTCACATCCTTACCTACGGGGATGTGACTGTTACTGAGGCCACACCACCACTGCTGACACTTTACGTAAGAGTATAACCCCTAATTCCTATCTCTACATATTAAAACTGTAGATCTGTGATCATTATCCAGCTTTACAAAATAACACATCTGTGATGAAATCTGTATAAGCATATACACATTTGTTACCCTAAGTGCTTGTGGCCATTTAGTTTTGCTACATTAATTCAGGCTTTGCTGTGTCAATGGATTTATATATCACACCCTCCCCACAGCATCCTATTACAGTAGTATCAAACAGGATTTATTTACAACAAATGGGCTGCTAGCTGTGCTGTGTGTAATTAGCGTGCATTAATTTAAAACATACTGATCACACAATTTTTCTTTTTTGAATGAGTATGCCTAGCATACCCAGAGCACTCCCGCTTAGCGTGTCAGAGGTGTTTCTGATCCAGAAATTATATTTTGGATTGGTATATATATATATATATATATATATATATATATATATATATATGTATATATATGTGTATATATATATATATATATATATATATATATATATATATATATATATATATATATATATATATATATATACGTGCTTTGCGTTTGTGTGTAGGAGCTGTATGCAGTACAAAGCGCTGCTTGCGCTATTAGTGGAGGTCGAACCTGAAGTGTGTACACTCCTGGGAGTCCCTGGATAAAGATGTTCCACTGGAAACCTCACTTTGAAGACCAGTTCCATGTTTGCCACATGTAGCTGCTTTAAAAAGAGAAAAAGGCGTTTAAACGTCTTTAATATTGATAAAGGGGTTAGAATATCGCTGGATTAATGAGCGGAATTGAAGTTAATGCAAATGGTGAGTTTACATAGTTTATTGGAAGTTCATTAGCTGAAACACTTGCAGTAGTGTTTTATTGATATTCAGGAGCTTTGTTGAATGCTTTAAGAAAGGTTTCTTTAGCTTCACTCTGGGAGGTTGCTGTGTATTTAATGTCATTTTTGAAGAAGATCAGGGTATTTGGGAAGCGCATTTGAAACTTGATATTTCTTCTGATAAGGTCAGAGCAAAACGGAGCTAGTTTTTGTCTATTCTCTTTGATAGAAAGGGGTAGATCTTGAGCAAAGGTTATATTGTGGTTGTTCCACATGAAGGTTTTTTTGTTTTTTTGCTGAGTTCAGTATCTTCTGGGCAGACTGGTAATTAAATAATTTTGTGTAGATTTGATGAGGTGCTGAGGCATCTTGACATTTATTCAGTGCACGGTGGGCTCTTTCAATAATTATTTCTTCTTGGTTCTCTCCATCTGAGTGCAGTAGTGATTGAAATATTTTTTAGTGACATTTAGTAAGCCTTGACTGTCGTAGATCTCAGGGAGACCTCTGATTAAGACATTGTTACGTCTACTTCTTGCCTCGAGGTCTGTTAGTTTTGACTGTAGGTCTGATAAGGCAGCTGTTTTGACGCGTAGATCATCAGATAGGGATTTTATTTGAAGTTCATTTGTTTGTGCTTTATGTTCAAGTGTGTCCACTCTGTCAAGAATTTGATTAATAGATTTTCCTAGGTTAGAAAGTTGATCCGAGAAACGTTGTATGGCAGAATGAATGGGTTGTATGGCCTGTTTCAGCTCATCCATATTAAAGTTAGAATCTTCTTTGGCGTTGATACTGCTTTTAGTAGGCTCAGCGTTTTGTTTATTTGTTCTCTGCCTTTTAGAAAGTCCCTCTTTTTCTGGTGAGAATATTGCTGAAGATTTGGCTTTTGTTGTTTGTGTCTCCATTATATTAGGTTCATTTGTCATTTTTATCTGCTTAGTCATGTGTATTTCGGAGTACTCCACGTGGAGGCAGGCCCCCTGGATCTCTGCAGAGATGATACTGTGGAAAAGCTTTAAAAAATTGAAAGGCTGTTTCTGTATCTTGCTGGTTGCAGAGTTGATGGAAATTCTGAAGTGCTGAAGGTAAAATAGCTCTTTTCAAGGTATTTAGAATCCTAGAATGTGTATTTGAGGTGAGGAGCTCTGTGCATAAGCTGTATCCTAGACAACCACCATTTTGGAATCCAGAATTAACAGAACTAAGGTGGCAAATTAGATCCAATGCCACTGAGCACCCAGGTTTAAGTAATACCATTTCCTTAAGTTCCATCCTTAGGTTAAAAGCTGAAGATTTTATGTAATTCAAAATTTCCTATAATGTACATTGCATGATTTTAGTATGTGTGTGTATTTATATATATTTAATATGTAAGTTATATTCAAACATTTTACAGTTTATTTTTATGTCTTTTATATGTTGTGTACATTTTTAAGAGGTATGTACCTTTTAGTTAATTAATCTTTGTTATACAGATTTTTCCAATTAAGTTAATTTAGTGGAGAGGTATAAGTAGGGTCAGTATTTTTGATGTATTTGTATTCTGAAGAAGTTTTCAATGAAAAACAAAAGTGCTAAATAAATCTACTGTATTGGATTCTGGTGCAGCTCTTTTATTTATTTATTTATTTTTATCCAATTAACCAGTAAAAAAGCTCAAAACGGAGCCCTGTTCAAGCAGTCTTCAATCAGACAAGTTCTAACTGCACATTCCTGACACTAGGGTGCAGGGGAACCTTCTCCAAAAAAGATGGCCTGAATTAGTGCTCAAGTTATACAAACAAAGCTAGATTCAGCATGCCTGAATCTAGTCCATGCTACAGTAAACAAGGTGCACCAATTTCAGAAAGAAACAGTTCAAATAAGCAGGCACAATAATCCTTTAATCAGAAATTCCCAGCTCAGAAGGGCTGAATCTAACCTCTTCTCCCACAAGAGTGCAGACCACAAACCTTCTTAATGTAAAATAACTGGCCTGAAGCCCAAGTGCTAAAACCAGAATTATACCATGACCCCCCCCAAAACGTGCACGCTGATTGGCCAGCGTGCACATTGTAAATCGAGTTATACTAATGGAAAAAGGTCCGGTCGCCCAGACTTTTTTCCATTAGTATAACTCTACTTTTAAAACACTGCCTCGCTATGTCAAATGGGTTTAACACAGCGAGACAGCTTTAAAATAAGCAACGGAGATCTCCGTTGCTTATTTTAAAGATGTCTCGCTATGCTAAACCCATTTAACATAGCGAGACAGGTTTTAAAAAAAAGCAACAGAGAAAGCAAGATCTCTGTTGCTTTTTTTACTGTTTCGTTATGTTAAATGGGTTTAACATAGCGAGACAGTTTTAAAATAAGCAACGGACATCTCCATTGCTTATTTTAAAGCTGTCTCGCTATGTTAAACCCATTTAACATAGCAAAACAGTAAAAAGCAACGGAGATCTTGCTTTCTCCGTTGCTTTTGCCAACTCTGATGTACTGCGCAGGCGCAGTACATCAGAACTGTCGCGGATGCCAGACATCTGCGGAAGGGCAGTAAACAGGCATTATACTATGCCATTATTTAAGAAAAGTAATAGTTTCTTTTCTTAAATAATGTCATGGTATAATAGCAATAACCCACTTCTGGGTGTGGGTAATGCTGTATTTACCCACGGTTGGCTTTGTTTGGTCCCTCGGGACCAAACCACGCCAACCGTGGGTAAATCCAGCATTACCCACACCCAGGCATGGGTTATTGCTATACTAATACACTTTTAGAATAACAGACACTCAGCCTTCAATCAACAATTCTCAAGTTAGAAGGATGTAAGCTACCTGTCCTACCACAACAGTGCAGACCACAAATCTTCTCAATGTAAAACAGCTGGTCTAAAGCCCTAGTGCTTAAATCAAAAGGCTTAGAATAACAGTTACAATTTAATCAGGCTACTACCAAGCAGTAATAAATGCAACAGAATAAATAAAACTGAGTACTTTTAAGAAGAGGCAAAAGCAAAATAAAGTGCATTTTTTAATTAAGTGCAAGGAGAGAGGAAGGAGGAGCAGAGGTTAAGAACCTAAGTGGGTTGGCCTTCTCAAATGTTCTCTCTGTATTAAGTAGAGTGAATACCAGACTGGGAGGGGTGTCCCAGATCAAATTTACAATAGGGGCAGGCAACTGCAAAGCCACCAACTATAACAACTCTACAAGAATAGGGTGGGGGGGACAGGGTGAGGGGGAGGGGGGAAAACAGTGTCAGGACAGATGAGAAACATAAAACAATGCCAGAAAATATATACAATAGTTCAGTCAGGCAAACAATAATTCAGTCAGGCAAAATTAAGACAATGCAGAACTCTGAAAGGTTAAAATGCCAAGAAATATACTTATCAATCAGCAATATATTTCCAGATTGTTTGAGAATCACTCCAGGCAGAACCCAGGAGTTTCCAACAGTGTATGCAAGAATTTACAAACATAAACTATTTTTAAATCAGCAACCCTTAAAGCAATCAGATGACACAAAAGCTGTTAGACCAGTTTTATAAAGTCCACCTCAGAAAGAGGGGGCAAGCAGTTTTAGGACAGATGAAAAACATAAAACAATGCCAGAAAATATATAAAATAGTTCAGTCAGGCAAACAGAATGCACACAAACACACACAAGAATGCCATAATGAGGCATACACACACAAAACAGGATCATTATGGAACATATGTTTGCGATGCTCAAGTCATGGTTCCACTGCCTTGACATATCCAGTGGAGCCTTGCAGTACTCTCCAGCCACAGGTGCACGCATGTTCTGCGCCATGCTACACAATATGATCTTGCCCAGTATGCCCTGTCCTTGGCAAAGAGGCAATGCATAGCACATACACTGACACTGTAGGAACCAAGGGACTGATCCCTCTCTCTGACTCGCACACACAGTAAAATGGATGCCAAACAACACACCACCTATACCCTACCATGTATAGGCAGTGTACTGTATGCATCCAACATAGTCAGCCCTCAAGCATCATCCTCACAACAGCCTCAGGCACAAAGTAAGTCAGTCTCCTTAACAAAATTAATGAATGGAATGGAATGTTCTGATAACATATCTATGGTATTGATTCAACCATGCAAGGGAATGGAGTGGCTTACTGGGATAGTAGCAGACAACTGACAGCTCTGTAGGACAGCAGGAAGTGTATTCCCAGTACTGGCCTACCCACACCATGCTGTACCACCCTAGTTAAAAATATAAAAACCAAACCACCAGTCTGACTGAACAAGTCAGACTGGTGGCTTGGTTTTTATTAGTTTTTGCTGCTGCTTCATCCTTGGGACTGTTGTTTTCCTAGTACCACCCTAGTTGACAAATACCACTGCAGTATATGTGGTGAGCTAAATAACTGTGGGGGTCATAGGTCACATGCATGTATATCAAAGTGGGGGCCCCATACCCAACCCCAGTCTCACCCAGCAGATCAGCTGTAGAAAACCATACAGAAATGCCTAACAAAAGCTCCCACATGGCGACATCCCTGAAATCCCCACCCACAGACTTTTACACAGTGATATCACAGCAGGTCTGGCAGTGGCAGTATGGCTTTGTAAGGTAAGAAGTCTGAAACTACAAATGCCTGTACCAGAACAATCTGATCTGTAGTTGATGCTGTTATGCCTGTAGTCTGAAAGACAGGGCACAACACTATGCTAAATGGGACCAAAATGTTAAGCAAATATCAGCACAGTCTTTTCAAATGTGTATTGTGTACAGATGTGTCACCCCTCCATAGTCCCATAGAAATGCAGTAACATGTCCCAAGCCTTAAGTAGCATCCAGCAGTTAACTAGAGTGATGGCTCAACACAAACAGAAAGCAATTATCAGTAACACCCACAGTCAACTTACTGGTGCCATCCCAGGGTTGTCCACTGCTGGCAGCCTGGGAACATATCAGAATTCACTGCCTTGCTACAGATGGCCTGCATCTGTCACACCTGGCCTACAGGCCTGTGGCAAATGCCCATGCATCACCCACAGTGCCCTGCTGGGGAGTGTCATGGGGTCCATAATAGCAACATAACACAGTCTAAAATAGGCAAAGAAAGGCCATGCTGCTAACTGCTAGGAGAAAATCTGCCAGTGTTAGAGAGCCATAAATTTGTGCAAAACCATGAATAATGGGGTAAAAATGTCCAAAGAGAAGGACACCGTTGAAATACTGCTCTAATAATGTAATAAAGTTGAAGGCATGAACATAGTAGCATGGAATGTTTGATGGGTACAAAGTCAGAAACTGCAATGTCAAATGTCAGTAATATCTGACTTCAACCCTGAGTGACTTGCAAAACACTTTTCCTTGAAAACCACACTTGTTTGCATAACCAGCAAGATATACGAGTCATGAATGTGGACATTCTGTGATACTCTGTACAGTCGACAGGCAGGGCTAGGAGTCTAAACATGAAAATGCATTAATTGCAGGCAGTCCTAACCCTGGAAGATGGTAACATGTCTGCACCCACAGAACCCTAGCTCACAGCCATGGGTAGTAACACACCCTTACCTGATCACTCATCCTATCCAACATACTGACCCCAAAATGTGCCCAGCCAAGCAAAATGAGGGGGCCAAACATATATGTCAGACAAACACACACCTCCAGGCT
>NC_056739.1:475850937-475885937 GCF_019279795.1 Protopterus annectens
AACAGAGATCATTACTTCTGTCTTCCTGGATGCAAAACCCTTGGTAATGCAATGTGTCACATAGAAGGACTTCCTGATCACAGTGGCAATGTGGTGGTTGAAGGATAAATTTCTGTCAACCAGTGTCCCCAGATCTCTTGTAATGCCTACAGTGTTCATTCGGCTCCCATCTATGTGGTACTTACTGGGAAGTGATAGTGTTACCAAAGGGGATGATGATACATTTTGTGGTGTTAAACTTCTAGCCATAGTTTCCATACCATGCATTGGTCTCAGTGAGGCCTTTCTGCAGGATGTCTGCATCATATGTGGAGTTAATGATAGCTCCCAGTTTGCAGTTCTCTCTGAACTTGGTTAGCCAGAGTTCCTTTGTGTTGGGCTGGACTCCTGAGAAGTAGATGCTGGACAGGACACTACCCAGTACTGATCCCTGTCAGACTCCACTTGTGACTGCTTGCCAGTCTGACTTGGATTTTGCCACTGTCACACTGTGTGTTCTGTGAATCAATTTACAACCCACCCACTGATATAGGTGTTGATGCCTAGTTTGGTGGATTTAGCAATAATTCCTGACTGGAATGGTATCAAAAGCCTTGGCCAGATCAAGGTAGGCTGTATGCAGTGCCTTACTGTCATACTGTCATATGGTTTTTCAGTGTATGTCAGGGTTGTCATAGTGGGTGTTGTGTCGAGCTATGTATTTCACATGGTGTGGTGCAGGTGTTGACCTTATCCTCTTGACCAGCTAGTGCAGTCTTTACTGGGGAGTGCATATTTCCATATTTGGTGATATAGGAGTAACTCTAACAGATCTGAGTGTTTGGTGTTTAGAGGAGAAAGTTGTCTGTGTACGTGAGGCAGTTGAAACAGTGCCTCAGAATGGACAAGTACACCAGGTTAATGAGTGAGAGCACAGAAAACTGCACTTCAGTTATGCCAGGAGGGGTGGTCATAACTACTAAGTACTGAGGCTAATTCTGTAAGGAATGAGTACTGCTGATGGCTCCCAGGTGTGCTACACTTATTGATACAATAACCTGTTGAAGTGCAAAGCAATTATGCTATTTGAAGTGCAAGACAGAATGAACTAGCAAGATGTAACGGAAAAACTGAAGGCAGACTTTCTGCTACCTGTAATACTTTACCTCAGCTGTGCAGTTATCACCACCTTTGTCCAGTTGTTAGTCCAATAAGCTCTGTAGCACATGTGGTAACTGTGGAACACTATAGTACAAATAATTAGACATGGGTTCTAATCTCAGTACTGGCAAGTGCGTGTGTGTTTTTGTTGTGTACCATACCCACTGGGGGGGTGCTTTGTCAAATTTTCACACCCAGTGGACATCCAAATGTCCACTGTACAGGGCCCACTGTTGTCAACCACTGAAGTGGTAGCTGTGGACACTCTACAGCCCTATAAGCTGTGTGCCATGTGAAATAACTATGTAACAGTACTGACACAAAAAAAAGATAGGTGGGTCTTTGAATCATGTGATATCATTCCCCACTCAGGAATCATAGACAAACACAGCCATCTAGGCATCAATCCCTATGTCACTTGGTGGGTTGCAAACTGGCTCATGCATGGGACTCACAGTGTGAAGGTAGCAGACTCCATATCAGACTGCCAACCAGTCACGAGTGGAGTACCACAGGTTCTGGTCATGGGTTCCCTCATGTTTGTCATGTATGCCTCTGACATCCAGAACAACACAAAGGGACCCTGGCTGACAATGCTCGCAGACAATTGCAAGGTGGGTGCTATGTGCACATCCCCATATCATGTTGATATCCTGCGTAAAGGCCCCACTGAGACATCCGACTGTTGTCAAAACACTGGCCTTAGGCTGAAAGGAAAGAAATTTGTTGCAATCCCATGTGGAATCAATGTGTTTAACATGAATTAACACATTGCTGGTAGTCCAATGGACACAGGAGTCCTTATAAGAGACCTAGGAGCACAGGCTGACAGTGACCTCTCTTATGGTCACTGCATTGCAACTGTGGACAGAAATAACTTCTATGTGGCACAACTCATAAGAAAGGGTGTGGCATCCAGTAAGGAAGATGTCAATGTCTCCCTATATTCTCTCCTCATTAGGCCAACCAGCAGGTACAATTGCCCATTTGCCATGTAGCTCACTAGACACCTGCAATAACTGTGGAGGCTGCAAGTGTACCTTACAAATAGGACCCTAGCCCACAAACAACTGTCCTATATGGACAGAGTGCAATACCTCCAAGTATTCTTGGCCACATCTTGGCTGCTTACAGGCAATCCATGCTTGACTGACAATGCCATGTCTGGCTAGCTGTGTTAGGAATGCCATATCTAGTGAAACTCTGATCTGCATCTGCCACATGCCATGGATACCTCAACCTCATTACAACAATCAACAGAACATGCTGGGAGACAGGTACATAACCCAGCGAGTGGACATGTAATGCAATATATGTTGCATACATGTCAGAGCACCTCACTTGAGTGGATGGGAAATTCAACTGTCACCGTGGCCATCACTCAAGTGGAATTGATTGGTAGATGCACTGGGAAAAATGTCAGGTCACATGATGGCAGGGTACTCCCATGGGCTAGGCTTGTCATGGCTCCATGCCCATTAGCCTGGTACACACATATGAGCACATGATCCTATGAATCTCAGTCCTGGCGAATTTGTGAGTGTGTGTGTGTGTGTGTGTGTGTGTGTGTGTGTGTGTGTGTGTGTGTGTGTGTGTGTGTGTGTGTGCAAGACCAGTATCCTGAGTGTGTGTGTCTGAGTGAAGAATATATCCATTGGGTGGCCAAGTATTACAGTTAGAAGCCATCATACTCCCAGCACATGTCCTATGTTCCACTGTATGAGGGCTGCTTTTTACATTAACCATAGAGGTATCTGTACACACTCTGCAGACCTATAAGCCCTGTGCTGCGTGCAACAGCTATGTAATAGTATGGAATGAGCAGCTAGAGAGGCAGGGCTCTTAATCACAGTACTGCACACTTGTGTGGGTGTGCATTGGTGTGTATAGCAGTGTTTGGGAGTGTCTACACTCATCCATGACATTAGTATGAGACCTGTCACACCCACTACACCACCTATTGCCATACCTTACAAGGACATGTGATGTTACTCACTATACATATACTTTGTAAACTCAACACACTGTGGGCTCTGTGTTACCTGTGATAACTGCATAATACTGTACTACCACTAACTAGATGAGTAGGGATTTCAAACCCAGCACCTGCAAGTGTGTGTGTGTGTGTGTGTGTGTGTGTGTGTGTGTGTGTGTGTGTGTGTGTGTGTGTGTGTGTGTGTGAGTGAGCAGTATTCTCTGTGTGTTGGATCAACACAATACCCTCGGTGTGTGTGGGATTTACAGATCTGAGGTGTGTTCCACCCACTACATTTACCATTGTCCACTGTACAAGAGCTGCTGATGTCAGCCACCATACACTTAACTGTATACACCCCTCAGCCCTATAAGCTACATGCCACATGCAAAAACTGTTATACAGACCTATTAATTGTGTGCAGCTGTACCCTGGATATGACACACTGAATGTGTTACCGCACTGCCATACTCCTTGTAGATAATATCTGCAGGGCCACATCCTGCTGACACACAGACACCTAGCAGACAAACAGAATACATTATGGAGACCCACTTTCTTTCAGCATTAATAACAACAATAATGCATCATGGTTGGACAGCTATACACTCTGACATGTAACCATTAAACATGCTGGCTGACAACACCTTAGACAGCATTACATTGCTAAACTGTACTAAATTCACCCCTGTGCATCAGACCCATATTAGCATGTCCCTGCATCAATGATCTGGATGACAGAGATGTGGCACAGATTTCATCATATGCAGAGGGTGTGGTGTGGGTTTACCAGAGGCCTAGGTGGGGCCATTTGGTTGACATCGTCTGTGTGTGTTTTGGGTTGTTCATTAAATGGGCCATGCAAAGGTGTTGTGTGTAAGTCTGGAGGTGACCTGGCTGGGATGGTGAAGTGTGTGTGTGTATGGATGCCATGTGGCTGCCCTACACAGGGGTATGTTGGACAGCTGTGTACCGTACATGGCAGGGTGTGCAGTTCACCATATCCGGCCATGGACTTGGGTACTGGGCCTGCCAGGGAACCCACTGGCACAATCAGGCACAAGCCAGATGCAGTACTACTCCCTGATGGTGACCTCTGTCTGCTGTATCCACATCCCTGTTGGGACTGGCCAGGATCACATGCCCATGACCTGCTGCATTATGGCATGGACAGCAACCCTCCTGCAGTCATGCTGCTGGTACTGCTACTACGGGAGTGAGAAGCAGCATGGCCATGTGGAACCTCAGCTGTTTGTGCTGCTGTCCTACATCTATGTAGCCGATGGACAACTCCCACCACTTGCTCTATCACAGACATTCCACGTTCAAGGATTGACATTCCACAGTCGAGGATTCCCACCATTTCACCCAATCATCTGTCCATGATCTCAGCATAATAATGGTGGGAATCAGCATGATCATGGAGGTTGTCACGCATAACAGAAAGAGTAAAATTCATGACCCTGAGAAGCTGTCTTGTGTTATGTTCACTATGTGCCTGTGCCTCCATGACAGTCCAAAACATGGTCTGGTGTCACTTTCTGTGGCACCTGTGACAGGGTCATGATGGGCAGCAGTCCCCCTTCGAACATCCCTGCCTGTCCACCTGTGTGGGACCTCATCTGTTATCTGGCTATGGCTGGTGTCTACAGACACACACACACACACACACACACACACACACACACACACACACACACACACACACACACACACACATATATATATATATATCTGTATGTATTTACTTTTCTATATATATCTGTATGTATATATGTATATGTATATATTTTATATGTTTACCTGTTCATATATTATGTATTCATTTTTCCATATATATGCATCTCCATATATATATCTATATATATATCTATATATATATATCTATATATATATATATATATATATATATATATATATATATATATATATACACACACACACAACCTGACTGATTCATGTATATATTGTTGAATGACTCCACTGAATTATATATTTGAAAAAGTATAGGTCACTTCTGTAGTTTAGATGGTTTAGTGGTAAATTGCTGTTGCTATGATGTACATGGTCCTGAGTTCAAGACATGCAAGGGCTCATTATTTTGTTGTTGCACAGAACAGTGGCTGATGGAGATAGGGTGATTAAGGCAATTTTAAGCAGTTGTCAGCAGGTTTGCATGGGTTTGCAGGATGGTAAGCGATCCCAACACATGGTTAAACAGGAAACTGCTTAATGTGTGTAGGCATCACATAAACTCACTTACTGCTGCTTACTCAAACTTACCCCCATGCTAATTTAAAAGAAATGAAAAAAGGTGGAGGATAAGAAAGTGGTGAAAAAGGGGGCATGCAGAGGGAAAAACAATATAAAAGATAGCTAGGGATGTGCAGGATGGGTGTAGGGAAGGTCCATAGCTGTCCATTTCTGATACAGCAATAGCTGTGCATTTGTACAGAATTTGGAGGTTAATTTGGACACTCAACCCCCTGAGAGAGGGGTGAGGACAACAATAATGTGTTAAGCCAATTAGACCAGATTATATGTGTCCAGAGGACACATGTTCGAAATGGACAGCTATGTATGGGGTGACATTTTTTGTGGGAACAGATGGCCCTTTTTTTTATAAGGTGACACTGGGATGTTGGGGAAGGATAGTAGGAATATTTGGGGAGGTAAGTTGGGTAGGAAGACAGACAAGACAAACAAGACAGCAGACAGGGGTGGTATATGATACATGTGGGGGGGTAAACACCTTGGACAGAGATGGTGGTTGGGAATCGGTCGCCCATGAGCCCCCAAATGGATACAGTGGGACTGAAGTCCCCACCCATGGACAGTCACCACTGTACCTTCATGGCCCTAAAGGTGGCTGTGCTGGGGGCTGAGCAGTAGGGGTAGGCTGACCCTCAAGATGCACCACATGCCCTTCAGGTTGGCGTAGCAGACCTCCAAACTCATTTCAAAGCTCACTACATACCAATCCCCAGACCTGGTGACAGGTGACAGTGTCCTGTTTGTGTCCGCTCCCAGGGGAGGAAGGGCCCCATCCCCTGTGGCGGTTCCACCCAAAGGTGATGCAGGACCAGCAGACGAGGACGTCCTGGGATGGGTCCCAAAAGTGCTGGGGCCCAGTGCCATGGCCAGTTGAGGCCAGACAGGCGGATCTGCTGGGATCAGCCTTCCCAGACGTGCTGTGCTGTTGCAGTTTTATAACATATGTTGGTTAATCATAAAAAACACATGCCAAGATTAGTTATAACAGCATGCATATTGATTCCCATTAACCCAAAACAACAGATTTTGAACAGTTGCATAGCAAACAGAACACTTGCATATATGAAACCACAGTGGGCATTATAACGGCATGCAGGTTACATTGATAGCAACAGGCCACCAATGATAGTATTTGAACAGGGAACATTAATAGTCAAATGTTTAAATATTTGTAGAACAATAGGACCCATGTCCCAACAGTATGTTTGGTGAAAAACATACCCATTGATTTATGTGTTTAGATTACTGGTGCAGATAGGGTAGGGGAGAGAAATGTCAATTGACAACTGTATAGGCTTCAATTGCTCACACCTTTAATGATCATTGCTCTCCAGGTATTACCTCACTTTACATCACCCTATGAATTTAGGTTGGGCAGTGGTATGTTTGTACACAGTGTATAATTACAGCCTTCTTACAGCTACTTTATACCTTTTCTTACCTGGCAGACCTGTGAAGGATGTTTCTGTTAACACTGCCTGACTGTTTCTACCCATATTCACATTGCCAGGGTTACATATGTGCATTCATACTGTGTGTGTATGCTCTACTGTCATACTCTGCCTTGATTTATATTGGTCACCCTGAGTGTGGGTTGCAGTGACCACAAGCTATGACAGCATGACACTTGAGGGACATTTCTTTGAGGGCACTACTTGGTGTATGTACTTATCTTGCTGTCATTTGCAGCCTTGGGGTTAGACAGTGGGTGCTGCACACAGTGTATAATTACAGCCTTTTTACAGCTAATTTATACCTTTTCTTACCTGGCAGACCTGTGGAGGAAATTTCTGTTAACATTACCTGACTGTTTCTATATATATTCACATATTCCTGAGTGAAAATATGCATACATCTTACTACCACCCCCAGGATTTGAACCATGCCTGTTTGTGCATAAAATAGAACGAAGTTTGTGTTTCATCAGAATGAGATAATGAGAAACTGCTCTTTCTTATTTGACTGTTTTCTGCCTAATACTCCCTTGGTTGTGGTTGAGTGGGCGTTCGAAAGACATGCGTTGAATGGGAGTGCCTTCGTTGAAGGTTTGGCGTCGGGCTGGCAACTCGGCATCATAAAAAAAACAACTGCCAATCATTAGCGGACCGGAGTTCCGCTGTGGCGACCCCTAACCGGGAAAAGACAAAAGACAAACAACAACAACTCCCTTGGTTGTATAATCTGACCTTGTAATTCTGACATTCATGCATGGCAGGTACTTCTTATACTGTGTATTTATACTTTGACATAGCACAGTCTGGAAAACACACACAAAAAAGTGAAAGAAGGAATCGGTCCCAAACAGAGCACAGCCAATATGTTCAGTAAGCGCTTTCAGTAGAGTAGTTTACCCCACCTTCCTCAGACTACAATAAAATCAATACCAATTTGCCTCTACTTAAATATTTACAAAACAGCGTCAATTATCCAATGTTGCACGCAATTAATAAAAACAGCTATATTAAATATCCTACGTGTTTCCATGAACCATTTTTGAAAACACTTTTAAAGAGTTCTTAATTATTCGCCATAAATCCATGTAGCATGAAACGAAAAGCACACAGCAACATTAAACAATCTGACTTACTTAGCTTTAAAAAAAAAAAAAATATATATATATATATATATATATATATATATACATATATATATATATATATAGATATATATATTTAAAAAAAAAAAAAAATATATATATATATATATATATATATATATATATATATATATATATATATATGAACACAATGCTATACGATAAATACCATATATGTGTACTTATGTATATATCTTATTTTAAATATATTAAAACTTATATTTATTATCTCCTATCCATGAATAGTTTATAAACAATTTAAAAACATTTTAAAACTCAATTAAAATGTATGTCACATTATTATTATTATTATTAATGTTATTAGTAAATAGATTGTAAATGAATTATTAACAAATTATTAATGAATTGTTAATAACCATACAAATTAAAGACCAGAAGGCAAATATTCACCCCATTAACTAAACCTAGCCTATTAAACACTTCTTATAATAATTCTACATGCATGATGGTGATACTATTGTTTGTGGTTATACTGTATGGGACACTCATGTTTACATGGGGGTTTCACATCTGTACTACACTGACACCTCACATTTGAACCTGCTACACTACCCTGGTTTACAAATATACATTATTCACTACCTAGTTCTAGAAAATATATACTTTTAGTGCTGTTTTCACAAATAAAAATAAATGGCCTGCATTGGGGCTCAAACTAAAAATGGCTGTATGCTATGTGAAAGCTCTAACCACTACACTATTTCACTTTGACTAGTATGGCTGTATAGTTCTATTTAGCTCCTCTGAATGTTTAAGCTATGCTATGCATAGCTGCGCAATATGCACACCCACTCAGGAATATTTAAACTTTATTGGGGATGGAAAAAAAATAAATGTGTAACATTACTCTTATAAACTTAGAAAGCTGCTAGAATACAGCAGTTTGTGTTAGCATACATTTTTTGAATGACATAAGTTATGCAACTCAAATGTATGTCACTATTTAGTGACTTCAATCCTTAGATCATCCCAATGATTTGCCAGACAAGAGGAAATTTTATGAGGGAAAGGCCAAAAATATAAGGGAAAACTCTGGACATTTTGTAAAAATCTGGGCAGCTGAGAGCTATGTTGTGGGAGGCTTTGCTTCTGTATTTTTTCCGCGGACACTGTTATCTTGTGATAGAGTCCGCAGACACTGTCAGTTGCTTTAGAATTGCTGTACAACAATTCTAGAGTGCAGGGGGTGTGTGTACTGTGTGAGCAATACTAGGACATGCCCCCTGCACTCGTACATGGCTCATGTCCGTGTAGAGAATACAGCAGCGCACCTTCAATAATATACAAGGCACGCTGCTGTTCAACACGGGCTTGATCCGCTCCATGCAGGAATAGCACTATTTCTGCATGGAGTTTAATGAATCCAGGGTTCTGTCCTTCTTTGCCTCAGCATGTGCATTTGCCTGACCTTGTGTCTATGTGTGTTAACATTAAATATTATGCAACTTACATTTTGAATGTAACATATTTCCTCCAAAAACAATCGCATATGCTACAGGAACTTTGAAATATCAGGCACTGGAACTATTTTACATCCAAAATAAAATATACATACTAACAAAAATCAAATATAAAACAATTTAACAGATAGTCCATACAGGGTGAGTGTTATTGGTGAAATACCCTTCTAGTGAGTGGTCTAGAGACCAAATGCCAAAACACTCATAGACTTTCATTATTTCTCCAATATTTTACATTTTGCAAAGGCTAATTTCTTCTTATTTTGCAAATACATTTTAAAGCAAACATTTGTTTACTGCATGCATGAATAGTGATGTACCATTATAGTCAGAATATATATCTATGCAGTCTAAGAATATTGTGCTACTGCTGTTCACATTTCAGATAATATGAGACATTTGACTTCTGTTATGCTCCAGTCTCTGTGTTAATTTGGTGCTTTTCTATATCTACTTGTAGTGTCTGTTGTGAAGACTGTAACTCCAGGCACCATGACAGGAAGCTGTTTCTAAATCAAGGTATTTCAAGTCATACTTACACCTAGATCTCCACACAAACATGGTTTGTAAAATGTATGCATAGTGCAACAGAGGGTCTATATTACGTTATCGAATACTAATGTATTCAACAATGTAATAGTCAACCCATAAATGTCGAAGTCATAAAACTTCGAACATTTCAATGGAGAACTCTGTACAGTGCGGAAATGGAAGTTTTCCATTGTCTGCACTGTATGGCGATCTCTGAGTTGGTATATTTAAGTAGCGGGGGGTGTGGGGGCATCCCCTGTTTACAACATTTAAATGGTTTGCTTGGATTTTTTTTTGTATTTTTTGTAAATGTTTGAAGTTTTACGACTTCGACATTTATGGGCCGACTATTACGTTTTCAAATACATTAGTATTCGATAATGTAAAATAGACCCCCAACAGAGGAGTGTTCAGCTGGAATTTGCACATCACTCATGGTTCCTTAACATATAGTTGTACATAATTTATACAATGTATAAGGAAAACTGACTATTTAGATTGCTAGTTACCTAGAAATGATATGTGCTACATGCATGTGACAAAGCTAGTGCAGGCCTGCTGAGGTCACTCAGATCCTGCTAGCTTACAGAGTTCAAGATCTACCACATTAAACCCATTTGGAAAGTCATTTATCAGGCAAACACAGAAAAATGGGGAAACATTAATAAATCAATAAAATATGCCTGTCATCTAAAATTCACACTCTCATCTGAAATGCATTACTAAATCTACATAAAAACAATAAAAGGCTATGATGCAAGCTAAACACACTTTACCTAATCAGAAACTGTGAAAGACAAAAAAGCCTGGTCCTGTGGCACAAAGCTAACTGCAGCCCAGAATACTGGATTAGTGTCCCTAGCACTGGAGGAGACAAGTGTGGAGGGGAAGGAGTATTGTTGAGGCTTTATTTCCTGGAAAATAGTATACATGTTTCAAAAGCAATGTATTACTGATTTGTTAATATCCTTTTCTGGATTCATTCACATGCTGAATCTCAACTGAAAGGTTAGGTAATGTTAGTGCCCATTTATGAACTTAACTCAAGAGGCCACAACAGTTTGACAAGAACAAATCATTAACCTGAAAACTTCATACCAAATTTCGACACAGTTAAAAAAGTTATAGGGCCAAATTCAGGAAGCCTCTGTGTAAAAGTTATAACTCTTACACGGAGGCTGCAGTTAAACGGTGTGATGTCAGCATGTCATGCATATGCATGAGGTTCATGAGGCATGCTGAATCACACTGTAACTCTTACACGGTCCGTGTAAGACAGTAGGGGGCGTGTCCGTAGGCTAAGCCCTGCAAGCGGACACGCCCCCGGAAGTCTAGAATGGCAGAAAGTAAACAGCCACGAGAGAGGCCATGGAAATGTGAATAAACACACTACACAACACATGCCCCCACAGACCAGCAATGTAAAAAGTGAACAGATGTTATAAAATGAAAATGAAAACTGTTTTATTTTTTTTTAAAACCCCGTAAATGTTTGCTAATGCATGCGCTCGTGTGCACGGGTATGCTACTAGCGCAACTGCAGTTAGCAATCAGTGGAAAAGGATATAAGAACTAAATATGCAAAGTAAGCCAACAAGTAATAGCATAGCGGTAGAGTTTTCGGCTTAAGAGCAGGCAGGCACGGTTCGAGCCCACACCACATCCTTTTTATTTTTGTAAATAAGCACTAAAAAGGCCCCTGACAGTATTGTACAAATGTAAAAGTATTTCCTTTTGTAAAATGGAATGAAATGGATCACATATTTTCAGGTAATACAATAATAAAAATATTTAGAAATGTACTGATAGCTAAACTGCTGTCAAACAAGGTGAGACAGAGTGCCTGTAGCTGAGTAGTGTTTCAAAGGCTGCAAATTGCTTGCCCGTAGCTAAGCACTGGTTTAACAGGCTCAAACTGTGTGCAACTAGCTGTGCTTAGCTTAACATGCGTGTTAATAGCCAATTAAGGTTTAACCCAGCGCACACCGTTTGCGCGGAGGTGCGCGCCGCGCCCAAAAGCTAACCGCTGGGCAACGTTAAGCAAGCTGTATCAAAAGTGCCTTTACACAGACACACCCCTCAGCCTGTCTAGACAGTCATAAAAATTAAAAATCAGTGGTCAGATTTAAACCCAGGATACCATGCACTAGAGTCAAGGTAATAAACCACTAAGCCATGACAGCAGTACTTAGAAATGCAGAAATAGCATATATATAGGATGTAATCCAAAATGGAGCATGATAAAGCAGTTTCTGTGAAGTTGATACAATTCCAAAACGGCCAATCATAGAAATGTGTGGGAAAATCGGCATATATAAGCCCCATAGGCGGGAATACACAGCATTTGTAGAATAGACCTGCAGGCAGAATGAGTGGAGTAGGGGAGGGACGTTGCTTTCGAGCACAGCGGTGGGGCATTGAGGAGTCCAGATGCATGGTCTGGCTCCTAGTTCACCATCATGAGGCCCAACTCATGCAGGGCCACGTCTCATGGGGAGCATACAGGGCGGAGGCATGGGACCAGTTGGCTCATGATCTCACTAGTGCTACTGGGATTCCACGTACCGGTGAGCAGGTCTGTTACCACCATGCGGACCTGAAGTGACTTAAACAAGACCAGTTGACCCAATGGATCCAGGAGGCCCGGGATATGCCCAACGCCCCACTACTGAGTAAGTTACATTTTACTTATGTATGTAAGGAATTCAACTAGCTGATACCATGGAGATGTGTATTCCAATATTACTTGTTTTGTATTACAGCTGCAGGTGTCCGCTCTGCGAATCGCAGGGCACATGACCGCAGGCTGGTGCGGCTGCGCCACCATGCAGGTTAGTAACCCCACCTAGTACTTGTAAATAAATATTATAGTGTAGCACGTAGCAGAACACTGCAGTGTATTGATAAAAAGTAATAGAATGTGCAAGCAACAAGTGAAAGTCTGCAGGCATGGCTGCAACAAGTTCATCAGTATGCAAGTGAAACTGGAAATATAATTGATAGAAATAAATAGTTCTGTAATACAGATGTCCCACCATTAATTAAATGTAGTATAACCTGCAGTAGTCACAAGAGTACAGCTTCAGAAGCTGAGTTCATCACATGTGAGATATATCCCCTGTTGAAATGCTGAATCATGACAGAACTGAGGCTGCTGGTGTTTGAATCACCACAGGTCTAATATGTGAACAAAGCTTAGAAGTACCAATCTGAACTGTGAAATAGCAGGATATGTGAGAGTGACAGAAAGGGTCATGTATCAATAAATAAAGTAGTAATAACTCCTGAATATATAAGCCTCAGTGTGGTTCTACAGAACTAAATGCATGTGGGAATTAAAAATTAACATCCCAAACTGATTTCAGTGTGTCTGAATCTTGAATGTTTAAGCCAAAATCTGTATATGGTGATGACAGTCAACAATTTTGAGATAGAATGAATGATTGTCTGACATACTAAACATCCATAGTTGTCCCCTGCCCTGTCATCAAAGTGTAGCAGGATGATGTATCTGATCAAATTCAAAATAACTAGGATAGTGATGTATCTGTAACAGGTCTAGCATGACAGTCAATTAAAAATCATTTGGAAACTATCACCCACAAGTTAATTGTGTTTCTATTACAAATGTATATCAATGTATAATTTATGAATGTGTCATAATTTTCTTTCTCCACCCCACCCTATAATTGCAAATTAAAAAACTCACTAAATATTGGTATGTGAACATTTCATTAACCATGGACATTTGTCCTGTTGTTTCAAAAATATATGCATGTCCATTGTTGCATGTGCCCTGTTCATACCTGCAAACCTGATGGCCTGTTGCCATTAATCAACCCTGCATGTTGTTTGATTGTGTATTTCTGTTCAAATAATGCATGTGATATTGATATGCCTGTTGTTCAATGGTGTTAATATCTGGGTGTTTGTTTAATGGGAATACCAATGCATGCTGTTACAACTAATTGGAATGGAATAATATGCTACTAACTCAAACTAACATAACATACTCACAAACCTAGAACGCTTGGGAAGGCAGGTCCCAGCGGATCCACCTCTCACACCTCATCTGGCGATTGCACCTGGCACTAGTGCACAGGCCGGACCCTCCTCCGGTGGCCCTGTGCCACCTTCGGGTGGAAGCGCTGCAGGGGATGGGGCCTGTCCCCCCTCTGCAAGCGTGGCCGGAGGAGCCCGTCCACTCACCCTCCAAGGTGTCCGGTCTGTGGTGCGAAGGGAGATTCAAGACTCTGTTCTTGGGCCCCTACGCCAGCTTGAGGCCCGGGTGGCACAGCTTACGGGCATGCCCATTGTCCCACCTGCACAGCCCCCAGCACAGCCCGTCCTGGGCTGTGAAGGAACAGTGGCAACTGCCTATGGGTGGGGATATCAGTTCCACTGTTGCCATCTGTGGGCTCATGTGCCCTGGATATCCCAACCTCCGTCCCCATCAATTGTGTAACCCCCCCACATGTGTCATACACCGCCCCTGTATGCGTCTTGTCTGTCTTGTCTGTTAACCTACCCAACCTACCTCCCCAGCTATACCGACTACCTTCACCTGTCATACCACTCTCACCTGATAAAAAAAAAAGGGCACTCTGTACCCACAAAAAAATCATGCCCCATACATAGCTGTCCATGTTGCACACATGTCCTCTGGACATTGCAACTGTTAATTACAATTGGCTGTACAACAGGTATTAATGTTGTCCTGACACCTCTCTCAGGGGTGGAAGGTTTCAAATGTCACACCAAATTACATACAAATGCACAGCTGTTGCTGAGAAAGACATGGGCAGCTATGGGCCTCACCTACATCCTTCCTGAAAATCCCAAGCTTGTTTCCCTACTGTCTTACCCTCTTTGTGACCCCTATTTCACCACTTTCCTGTCACCCCTTTTTCTTTTCTTTCAAAGAAAATAGCGCGGGTGTGCGCTTGTGTCAGCGGAGCTAAACGCCAGAGCGCATGCGTGAGCTCCGCGCAAATGAGCACAGACCTGGTTTTAAGTGCTTAAAAGTGCCTTTGGCACTTTTGATTGACAGGTCCTGTACTCATTTTGAAAGAAAAATAAATTCACATTGTCAGTCTCGAACCCAGGACCTTGGTAACACTAGTCTGTAGGACCTACCACTAAGCCATGACTCTCATACAAGAACCTACTGCTAAAATAAATATAACATGTAATAGTAGGAATGAATTATAAAGGCAGTATAGGATGTGTACTACCCAAAGCATGTCAGGTAGATTTTTAATGCCCGAATTACTGGATTCCCATACTAGTTTAGTGTTAACAGAAACAGCCCTGCTAATTGTTAGCTTGTACATAATAATGTAAGGTAATGTTTAAGTTATGTCTCATCCTAACAAGTAATCATGAAATTATTGAAATGTAACTCAAAGTCTTGTTTTTACTCTGGAGCTTTTCTCCCCGGGTCTCTACTGAAAATGGATATGTATCCAGTTGGACTAACCCGGTAAGCAAATGCAAAATAAATAAATAAATAAATAAATGTACATATATGAAAGTATGTATATGTACACATACATATATATATATATATATATATATATATATATATATATATATATATATATATATTAATACATATGAAATATAGTGGTAGGTGTCAGTATTCATACACACTCACTACAGAAAACAGTGAAGATAAATGCAGCAACCAGAATCTGCAACACAGCCTGACTCCTGTGAGACTTACTAACCCTTTTAACTGCTTAAAGGTGCCTTCAGCACTTTGATTGATAGGCCCTGTACTCAATTTGAAATCAAAATAAAAGCATACTATTAGGCCCTACCACAAGACCATTGTAACACTAGTCTGTATGACCTACCACTAAGCCATTACTCTCATACAGGAATATAGTGCTAAAATAAGTACAACATGTAATAGTAGGAATGAAGATAAAGGCAATATAGGATGTGTACTACCCAAAGTATGTCAGGTAGACTTTCACTGTCCTAATTACTGGATTCCTATACTAGTTTAGTGTTAACAGAAACAGCCCTGCTAATTGTTAGCGTGTACTTAATAATGTAAGCTAATGTACATATATGAAAGTATGTATATGTACACACACACACACATGCATATATATATATATATATATATATATATATATATATATATATATATATATATATATATATTAATACATATGGAAATATAGTTGTAGGTGTCAGTATGCATACACACTCACTACAGGGAACAGGTGAGAGAAATGCAGCAACCTGAATTTACAACACAGCATGAATCATGAGAGACTTACTAACCTTCACACTCACAGAACACTGTCGACAGCATACCAGCATGGTCCACGCCCTTACAATCTGAAAGGGCAACGCCTATCTCACATACCCTTTTATAGCACTGTCCTGAAATCACAGTGAGACATACAATCAGTACGCAACTGGCTGCATGCCATTAGCAAATGCTGCCTTACAATTGTTGCAGAGGCCATCACATGGACCTATGCAGATACCTACAAAAGCATCCAGTACTAACACTCCACACATGCAATACATTCATTGCACCAAACCGACGGAGAAAGAGAGAGAAAGAGAGAAAAAGAAAGAAAGAAATAAAGAAAGCAATAAATGCAGTGATAAAAAAAAACAATGCATCATCACAGCAACAAAACCAGCAGCAGCAGCAGCAAACAGCAATTAGCACCAGTGACACAGCAACAGCTGACACAAACACAGGTAATGCAAAGTAGCAGGTTAATACTGTGTTTACTGTGAAACCTCCAAATGTATCATAGTTCACTATCTATAGGTATGTCCATGAGACAGGTTGTGTGTACATAGTCCTGATATATATACATATGTAATATTGCTGTACATGTCTTCCATACTTAAAACTTCCATAGCTTAGAACACAAGGCCAGTTATGCATATGATGCAGTAGTTCCCAGGGTCAGTAGAGGTTCCTCCTCATTGGTGTGGGACCACTGTGTATGTATGGCACTGTTCAGGTACATATCCTGTAGTATGGCCAGGTTTTAATTTCAGTCTGTAATGTAGTGCTATGTCCTCTAGGGGTGAACGTATCACACATCCAGGGATACCATTTTGTAACAGTGATGTTGTGTGTTCTGCAATGTTGAGGGTGGCCCTCACCTGAACATGTGAGATGATAGGGAGGTTACATTCATCTGTGATAACTAATTCCACTTGTGTAGGAGAATGGGGGGGGGGGGGTACCTGCACCTAAACTGTCTGCAACAATGTTGCCAATATCTGTACATTTGGTGAATGTGAAGCATCTTACCACTGCTGACCACAGATGCCTTGCCTTCATGTGAATCTGCTCTGTGCTGCAGTAGCCTTCTGCTATTATTATACAATGTGCCTGTATCTGTAGTCCACTGGACAGGATAAATAAGTGGTGTGCATACGGTCTGGGTTAGATATGTGTGTGCACATTACATGCACTATGTGGGATGTCTGTGGTAAGCTTTTGCAAAGGGGCCAGCAGTGTGTGTTGTGGGTTCCACTGGCCCAGTGGGCTGCATGGATAGCATCACAGTCCTAACTAGTGAATAACTGTGCAATTACATACATACATAGCAAGGTAGTGTACTGTGCTTGTGATGTTGTTGGGATATGTATATCCAGGCTGAGTAATGTGTGTCCACATCACAGTGTTGGATGGCAACACATATACAGTATGTTGGGATGAACACCCAGAGTGTTTCAGAAGTGTTGCCTGTGCAGAAATATCTGGCCATTACCTGCGCATCCCCCAAAACACACACACATGCAACATATGGCAGAAGTAGTATAGCAGTACACATAGGTTCATAGGTTCATACTAGGCTATTTGCCCTAGGGCATTGATAAGCCTAGCCAGAATGTGTTTGTCTTTTGCCACCCAATTAAAATTTACTTTGCTATGCCCTTTTCCGAGGTTAGTATACTGTGCCTCTGTCTAACAGTGACATAGAAGTGATACCCGGGGTACAACTATGATCTCCCATCCACTCATCCAGATTCCTATGGAAGAGAGTCAACGAGGGACTCTGCCTAACCTGTACTGTAAGTTCATTACAGAGTGAAGGGAGCCTCTGGGTTATGAATCTGTCCCACCAGCATGTCCTATTTATTTCAGTGCTAAGGTTCAGGTCTCTTGAGGGTGTGGCTGTATGGGATTTTGATTTCCTGAGGTTCAGCATGTCCATTACTTCTGGGTTGGACATGGCTGTATACGTCAGGCACAGATTGCCTCTGAACAGGCAGTATGCCACTGAGTCCAGCTGGATTTTCCTTAACCAGGCAGCATATGGCATCTGTTTGAGCCCTTTGATCCTCTTGATGAGGTACTGTTGGGGTTTTTCCAGTTGTTGTAGGTGTCTGGTTACGCAGACAGTCGTCCATGGGTTCTCGTGGGGGCATCCGTGGCCGTACTGCCTCTGGCTGACGTGCCCAAGGAGGTATGTCAACCTCCACTATGTTTCGGACTGTTATGCAGGCACAGGCGCGTATGGAAAGGTACACCAGACAGGGTCTGAGGGAGCTGTCAGCATGTTGCACAGCCATGATAGATGGCATGCGTGACATTGTGAATGCTATTCATAATTTCACAGATGTCGTTGACAGACGTTGTGGGGACATACAACAGCTGCTCCACAACCAGATGTCCATGGGCCAGGGCGATGGTGTGCATTTGCAGCGTCGACGTGGCTGTATGCCGGCAACAGCACCAGCTGGCAGTCGCTGCGGACGACAACAGGCCCACTCATGCACCTCAAGTGCCAGCAGCAGCCCCAGCACTGCTGGGTTAGTGCTGTCATCAGGACGCCCCAGGAGACCATGTGCACGTGGCTCTGGACAGTCCTAACAGGGAACTGTGTCCAGTCAACACACACCCGCTTCCGATGACAGTACCCAGTCTGGGTTAGTACCGGATACAGTCCATAGCACCCCTGCCAGGCACAGGTACTGTGTCCATGCCCACAGACACTGATGTGGATGACCTGACAGGTGCAGTCTGTGACTGTCCACAAAACCCTGTACATGGCAGCCATTATGTGGGACTGTGTGCGTGCTTACACACATGCAGAAATGTAACACCTAGGGCAAACACATACACACACACACTGCACCAACACTGGTCCACCCTGTACTGCTGCCCCTCACAAACACACATACACACACATGTCAATTGGTGTTACCAGTGGCTGGCTTGGGCATACCTAACCCACACCCTGTACATATGATGACACTGTGCCACCTCCCGCATACTACAACATCAGTGCAGAAAAAGGTAAACACGTTGCTGATGCACAGTGTGACTACATAGATGTGTATAAGTAGTAACATGTTGGTAACTGTTCACTGTTCCACTATGATTGTGTGTATATCCCAGCATTCCTGCTGCAGTAACTGTATGAATGTCCTGAATTGTTATCTGCACCCATACTACTTACCAAAGTGTACCAGCTGCACACCATCACATGCTACCATTGATTATGGGAATGTGCATCATGTGCTGTATTGTAGATTCAGCTATATGTATCTGTTCTGTCACACATGCATTTACACACACCCTGCTACCCCCACACATGCACACACTCACCTGCCATTTCCATTATTTATTACCCTACATGAGTAGCTGTCGACACATGACAGGTACACATTTGAAAAGTGCACTATTTGGATTACTACTGATTTCCTCCCCTCTACCTGTACTCACAGGGTGCAGGCAACCTCATTAGTTTAAAAGTGTAATGTGCATCAGGTACTGTGGTTCCCTGATTGCCACATACAACATGTTTTCCATATGGAAATGCACACACATAAACATCCCACATCCACACACTTGCCACATTCAGGTTTCAAAACACTATCTAGGTATGTTCTGGTACATGTGCGTGTTACAGTAGCATGTAGCACTATACTGAGTCCTGGCAGTTGTCTGTTGTCATGTTGTTTGTATTGGGTGCTGTCAACATCACTGTTTGTTAAGGTAAATGTGCACCCTGCAGTGCGTAGCCCCATTTGGCAAAAGCCACATCCCACCCCCAGCATTGTGCACACACACTAACCCCACTCACACTAAAACACATACTTTCCATTTGCAAGATTCACACCCCTACCTAACTGTGTTATGACACTAGAGACAGACACATTAGCAGAGTGTGCTATTTGCATTAGTGGGAAAAATCCTTTCTAATGCTGTACTTAGAGGGTGCTGACATCATCTGTGTTTAGGAAGAGGGATGTGCACCATATAGTGTGTTCTCCCAGTTGGCAAAAAGGAACTTTTCCCTCACAGCATTATGCACACACACAAACCCCACTCACACTAACTCACATACATTCCCATTGCAGGATTCAAACCCCTACCTAACTATGTTATGACACTAGAGACAGACGCATTAGCGGAGCACACTATACCAATTACTGGTAATCTTTAATTCAGGTAATATAGTTATAGAGTGCTGACATCATCAGTGTTTCAAAAGGGGAATCTGCATCCTGTAGTGTACTGTCACAGTTGCTAATAGGGGCATTTCCCACACACGCATAGATGTGTTTGAGGTTTGCATATGTGGGGGATCCAGTACTCCAGTGTGATTAGTATATGGTTTGATTGCAACAATGAGGGATATACTTCAAGTGGTGAGCATTTTGTACTCATGTTTGTGATGATCAGGTCTAGTATATTTTCCCCTCTTGTGGGAATGTTGACTACTTGTTCCATAGCTAAAGAGTTTCTGAACTATGGGAACCCTAGAGCTTGGGTATTGTGGCTTGAGTAATGTTCACAGTCTATGTTTGGGTAGTTGAAGTCACCCAGTATGATGGTGTTTGCAGAGAAATCTATACTCTCCTGTGTCGTCAGGAAGGCTGTGTGGGATTCCTGAGTTTGAGAGGGTGATGTAAGAGCTCCTCTGTGTCTCTTTCCATGTGGTCCAGGGAGGTACGTCTCAGGTTGTTCACACCAGCATGGACAATGACTGCCTCATACTTGTACTTGCTGTGGAGTGACCTGAGTGCTTGTGTTATGTGGCACATTCTATCACCTGACAGGTAGCTAAATGTGACCCTCACCTTGCTCAGTCTGGAGAGCGGGACGTCAGTGTGTCTGACTATGGCATCACCTATTATAGGTGTGTCACACATTGTGTTTGGCCTTATGGGCTGTGCCTGTTAAGAACACTGACTTTGTGAGGTCTGTGTTGCTTGAGATATGTGTTCATGTGGGATGCAGCGTGTCTGGCCATGTCATTTCTGTCCATGGTCTGCTAAGTATCACCTTTGGTGACATAGGTATTCATATGTCAGCTGGTGAGCATTTGCAGTGTTACCTACTGAAAGTGGTACAGCTTGTTTGTTGTACAATGGACTACTTTACAGTTGATGGAGGTGTCTGCTGAGGTACACCCCACAGGGTCTGTTGTAGTCAATTGTAACGCTGATGAAGGATAACTGCAGAACCACAATGACCTCCCCTTATCTAGATGTCATAACCTTCATGATTAGGTTGGTATATGGATTGTTTCTGTTAACACTACAGCCACATGTTTGTCCAATGCAGGATATCTATCACATTGTGTACCCAGGTCTGTCATTACATGTTAAGTATGTAATGGGTTAACACCTATGTGGTAATTGGTGGTCACTTACTGTATATCCACAGAGGTTGACTATACAGTTTTCTCCATTTAACTTGCTGACATGGCTATGACACCAGTTGTCTGTTTCTATCTGGCTCTTTTGTGGGATGCTTGTGTCAGCTGGAGTGTCAGATATGTTGGGCGGTTTGTAGTCCTCTGCAAACATGTTCAGGCACAGTCCTTACATGTTGGCCTGTACCTATGGGGCATATATACCAGACAGGGAGGGTCCCAGGACCAAGCTTTGTGGGATACCTGTTATATGTGGTTTGTAGTCTGACATGGCTGCAGCATGTCTGACCATGTCAGTTCTGTCGTTGGTCTGGTTTGCAACCCCTCTAGTGACACAGGGGTGTATATATAAGCTGGTGAGCATATCTATATTGAACACGTAGGGTATTGTATGGAAGGCTTTGCAAGGTCCAGCTACGCTGTGTGGACCACATTGCCCTCATCAGTGACCTCAATTACTGTTTCAACTGAGTCACACATGTTTACGGGCAGGGTCTGCACTTAATAAACCCACGCTGGGTAGGGTCGGGTGTCAATAGATCCCCAATATCTTTATGTCTGCGGTACATGCTGATCCTTTCCATAGCTGTGCAGACCAAGCTTCTCAGGATTCTGTGGTGGTTGTTTTTAGTATCCATTCAGGCGACACCTTTCTTGAGAACGACAACTGTTGTTGTACACTGCTCTTTGGGTACATATCCAGTGGTAAGGCTGACAAAATGTCAGGGAGGCAGCAGTCTGCTGGGAAAGATATTTTGCATTATGGGGGGAGGGGTTGCACTGCACCTGTCAGGATGTATGTTGGCAATACGTGTGTGTGTTTGGTATGTTGTTTGTAATATTTGTGTGATCCAGAGCATATCTGGGAATTCACAACACGCTTCCTACCATCAGTTGCAGCAGCCTTGGGATTATCCTTAGTGTCCTGTACAATTTGTAACATAATAGGTTCATAGGTTCATACTAGGCTATCCACCCTAGGGCATTTGTAAGCCTAACCACAGTGTGTGTGTGGCTTTTGCCACCCCTTGCTATGTGAATATTGTGGCCATTTATGATTTAATTAGCTGTGCCTCTGTCTGGACATGACACAGTAAAGACCCCCAGTGTACATCTACAATTATCCATCCATTTTGCAAACTTCCTGTTGAAGAGTGTCAGTGAGGGGCTCTGCCTGACATGTAGTGGTATTCTGTTCCAGGGTGTGGAGAGCCTCAGGGTTAGGTATCTGTCCCTCCAGCACATCCTATTTGATTTTGTGTTGAGGGTGACATCTCTGACTCACACAGCTCCGATGGCTTTGAGTTTTCTGGGGTGGAGCATGTCCATTACTTCTGTGTTGGACATGGACTTGTACAACAGACATACAATGCCTCTGTGTAGGCAGTATGTGACTGCATTCAGCTGTGGTGTCTACAGCCAGGCAGCATATGACATATATTTGAGACCCTTTCTAACTCTTGGTGAGGTACCTTTGAGGTATTTCTAACTGCTGCAGGTTCCAGGTAATGTACATCCCAAATGAGGCATTGTACTACATTATGGTCTGATAAGGGAACAGTATAGGGGCACAATGACCTTTGTTGACATATATGTGAATCCTTTCATGATACAGTGTCCAATATAGACAGTCTTCCTAGCCAAATTGGCAATGTGACTGTCACATAACAGGTTACTGTCCACTTGTGTCACTAGGTCCCTGATTACTCCTTCCATACATAATGGTTTACCACCTATGTGGTAATTTGTGTGTACCTTGTTTTGTATTTGGTGGTACATTCATACTATCCACTGTCTTCAGGACAGTGGGGTGGGGTTCCTGTGTGTGAGAATGTGGTCTGTAGCATGCTACAGACTGTACAGCAGTCTTGCCTATGGTTAGTTGCACATGGGTGGACTGCAATGACGTATGCATTGTCAGTTCACTGGACGTATAGGTGTCTGTGCTGAATATGGATACTCACCCTCCTTTTATGTTTTGTTCCATGTTTTGTGGCCATAACACATAATATGTGGTATTACCTGGTAGTGCTGGTGTGCTGTCACGAGGCTTGCAGCAGATTTCCATCAGTGGACAGACATTGATGTTCTCCATACTGGGGAGGGCCTCAGGAGCATGCATATTGAGGTTTACACGTCTGGCATTGATCAGCATTACCCTTCTGTTTCTTTCCAGTTTTGTTTTCTATGGTGGTGGGTTAGTCTTTTCGGCCTTGCCTACAAAAGGATCTCTGTAGGTTGCAAAAGCCTTAGGCAATATCCAGACGCCTATGGGTAACAGGTACAAGCCATCCCTGGAACAGCAGCATGTCTCACTATGGAGTCACCTATTACAACTGTATCAGGCATGTTTTTTCTCCTTCTGTCCTGTGATTGTTTGGCACACCAGCTTTGTGTACTATGTGTTACATGTGCTATGTCTGGAGGTTATTTTATTGGGTGTCTGCTTTGGAGGCTTGTGTTGGTGTTGTGTGTTTGTAATTAGGGCCTCTGGGAATGTTTTTGTGTTTATGTGTTTGGTTTACAGTCGTTGTAGGTCTATATGGGACTGGGTTTGTGGTGTATGTGGTTACCTTGTCCTCCTGACTACTTTTGACAGTACTGATTTGGGGTGCTCAGGCTCCGGTTTGGCTACCTGGTTGCGTCTATCACATATATTTATATTTAGTGGGGTGAGTTGTTGTTGTGTGTGTACTTGGGACAGGTGTCACATTGCCTCTGGATTCACAGATTCTACTTGTTTTGCCTGGCCTTAGTGGATTGTATGTGTGGACACATTTTATTGCCATACTAGTGATCACTGATTACTTCACTTTTTGTGTTTGATCTATCATGTGGTAGCTTCCTCATTCTCTTCAATTGTTTAGTAATTGCTGGAGTCCAGCATGCCAGATGCCTGGGTGTATGGCATTGTGTCTTGTTGTTATTTGTGATTGCAGACTCCAAGCACTCTTGGCTGTGTTCATGGAATGCCTGTATAACATGTTCTGCAGTGTGTCCCATATTCTGGACTTGCATAGGGCCTTTCATGGATTCCACATTGGTTTGTAGGGGTGCAAGCTATGCTTTATACATGTATTTCACTGTGGTATTCTGGCCAGGGACTGGGGTCGGGATGTGTAACTACAGTGTGATTACTCTATGGTCTGGTCTTACCAGTGAGGGATACACTCCTCATCTTGACATCCAGTACACATATTTCTGATTATCACATCCAGTGTGATTACCCCTCTTGTGGAAGTGTTACATTTTGCATGTCCATTTTGTTTGATGGCTTCTGGGAAATTTTCTACAAATGTGTCGGTGCTAGTATAATACAAAGAGTATAGTGACAAACTTCTCAAAAGCTGACTTCACACTTCTTCAGACTGAGATGGTATCCTTTAAGCCCACTGGGCCAGTGGAAACCACAACACACAATGGTGACTCCTTCACAAACGCTTTCTACAGACATCTCCAAGAAAGCATGGACCATGCAATCACAAATAAAACCAAGACCCTCTCCACCAAGGGAAAGTGGCCTGTCTGGTGGACCCCGGCCATAAACGAACTGTATCACAAAAGAAGGATACTAATGCAAAACAGAGCTAAATCTCCTAAAGGGAAGGCAGCTGTGATCAGCACTAGTAAAAAGCTACATTCTCTCATAAAGACATCCAAGGTCAACTTTGAGACAAAAATCACCAAAGACAATAAAGATAACCACAATGCCTTCTTCTGTTATGTCAGAAACCTGGGTGGGAACCCTCAGATATGCTCAGAGTTGGTACACAACAACATAAATTTCAGTGACCCGACAGATATTGGCAACATTCTGGCAGACAGGTTCAGTGCAATTTCCTCCCTCCCTCAAACACAAAAGATGATAGTTATCACAGCTGAATGTAACCTCACTGTCATCTCAGATGTCCATGTGAGAGCCGCACTCAGCAAAGAGAAAAACACAGCATCAATGGGACCTGATGGTATCCTCAGTTGTGTGCTACGTGAACTCCAAGAGGAGCTAAACCCGTATATAAAAATGATATTTAACCTTAGCCTTGCTACAGGATATGTACCTGAACACTGGCGTACAGCAACAGTGGTCCCACTCCACAAAGGAGATGCCTCCACAGACCCTGGGAACTACCACCACACAAGCTTAACCAGCCTTGTCTGCAAAGCTATGGAAAGAGTCATTATGGAGCTCTTAAACAGAGACATTGGTGACCTACAGACTCTTGATCCCACCCAGTTCAGCTTTGTAAAGGGCAGATCCTGCCTTTTGAACCTAGTTGACTATTTGGAAACTGTCAGTAGGGCCATTGATGAGGGCTAAGCGGTCCACACAGCCTACCTGCACTTGGCTAAGGCCTTTGACACAATACCCCACTCAGGCATCATAGACAAGCTCAACAGCTGAAATATAAATCCATATGTCACAGGATAGGTTGCAAAATGGCTAAAAAACAGAACCCATAAAGTTGACATTGCAGGTGCCTTGTCAGATTCAAAGCCAGTCACAAGTGGTGTCCCACAGGGATCTGTCCTGGGACCCCTCTTATTTGGCATTTACTTTTCAGATGTGAAAGCAAACATAGGAGGGTTGTGGCTGACACAGTTTGCAGATGACTGCAACCTAGGCACCATAGTGAATACATCAGCCGGCACACACATCCTACAGAATGCCCTCACAAAAACAGATAGCTGGTGCCAGAATCATGGCCTGAAACTGAATGCAACTGATGTGTAGTCATCCCCTTTGGGAGGAACAAAGTACCCACAAATTAACACATAGACAGCAACCCACTGAGCACAGAAAAAAAAATCAGACACCTGGGGACCCATGTAGATAGTGACCTCTCGTTTGACACCCATGTTGCCAAAGTGGTTAGAAAGACTTTCTATCTTGCCCACCTTATCATGAAGGGCTTTCCATCCAGATCAAAGGAGGACATTGTACCCCTATACTTCTCCCTTATCAAGCCCATGATTGAATACAAAGCCCCATTTGGTATGTACCTCACCCAGCACTTGCAACAGCTGGAGAGACTCCATAAGTACCTTAACAAGAGGATCAAGGGTCTACAACACATGTCATATGCTTCCAGACTAAAGAAAATCCAGCTCTATTCAGTAGCATACCGCCTACTTACAGGTGACCTATGCCTGACATACAAGACCATGTCCAATCAGGATTTGATGGACATGCTCCACTGCAAGCAATCCAAATCCACCAGAACCATGAGAGCTAAAGATTTGAACCTCAGCACATACATGTATAGGACATGCTGGAGGGACAGATTCATAACTCAGAGGCTTCTCACACTCTAGCACAGAATCCCAGTTCATGTTAGACAGAGTCCCTCACTGACTCTCTTCAAGAGAAATCTGGACAAGTGGATGTGAGATTCTAGGTTTACCCCAGGGGTCCTCCCTGTGTCACTACTAGACAGAGGCACAGTCAATTAATTCGATTAAGTAAAGGGGTCATAATGTGTCACTACTAAGTCAGAGGCACAATATTCGGAATCTATTCTGTACACTTAATACCACTATAAGGGGTGGCAATAGCCACATCACTATGGCTAGGCTTATAAATGCACTAGGGCAAATTGCCTAGTAGTAAACTATGAAACTATGGTGTATGTGTAGGTATTTTCAGTCAAGCAATATAATGTGGTTTGGGGGGCTTGATATCTTCATGTATTCCAACATAGGCCTGGTGCAGTTCCTGCTATTAGGACAGTGGTCTGCAGCAAGCTATATAGTGGTAGGCAGTTTTAGCCATTGGTATTTGACCATGGCTAATCCATGCTGCTTCTTGTTGTGGTACCAACATGGGGGTGTGGTTATCCATGACATTTACCACTAGTCACCCTCATTTTGTAGCTTGTTCCATGTTTTGCAGCTGTACATCACTGTATGAGGTGTGACCTGGTAGTGTTAGGGTGCTGATGTGGGCTTTGACCCAGTTTTCTATTACAGCACTGATATCTACATTCTCTATACTGTGTGCGTTTACACTGCACGCATCTTGCTGTTTATACTTCTGGCATTGGGTAGCATTACATCTAGGTTCCTATCCCTTGTGGTATCTATGAAGGTGGGTTTGTGTTTTTGTGGTTCATGATTGGTGAGGGTGGATGTTAGTCAGTGTCCTCAGGTGTGCATATGGTACATGGTGTTACATTACTTAACACGTGGCATTCATGCCTCAGGTGGTGCTGCAGGGCTGCCTCTGTCGGATGCACATACTACACTCCCTGTACATGTTTGGAAGCAGGTTGTGTCATGTTAGGCTTCCCTTTTACTATATGAGTGAGTCAGAGGGGGTATCAGTCCCAGTGTTCCTACTGAGCCAGTGTATGTGCTATGCATTGCCTCTTTGCCAAGGCCAGGGCATACTGGGCACGCCTCCTTCTGCCTACTGGGGCAAGGTCAGGTTGTTCCTCCTCCGAATCACCCTCTGCCTGTGCTGGCCTTGGCAATGGTGGGGGTATGTTTGGCCCAGCCCTATGCTGGTCTTGCTGCAGCTGTTTCCGCAGGATCATATTATGTAGCATAGCACATATCATGATCATTTGGGTACATGTAGTTGGTGTGTACTGCAAGGCTCCACCAGATGTGTCCAGACACCGGAACCATGACTTGAGCAGCCCAAACACATGCTCTATGACATTAAGTGTTTGTGCATGTACCTCATTATGGCGTTCCTGTTCAGGTGTGTGTGCATTTCTGATGGGTGTCATCAGTCACGGCTCAGGTGCATAACCTGCATCCCCCACTAGGTGTCCGTGTGGGAAGTCCCCACTGGCAAATGATTGGTACAGCTGCGTCAGATGCCAGATGTGGGAATCGTGGTAGCTCCCAGTGCAGCCAGCACACACATTCATTATTATGCCCTGGGCATCACACACGACCTGGCAGTTGATGGAGGGGAATCCCTTGCAGTTAATATAGGCTCTACCCCGCTCACCGGCTGGTGCTTTGATGCGTATGTGCATACAGTCTATTGCACCCAGTACCTCAGGGTATCCCGCTATTTGATGGAAGAGATGCATATTGCTGGCCAATACCTCACGGGCATTGGGGAAATATACATGATCACCGACATGTGCTGACATGGCATCCAGGAACTGGTGCAGTACCCTGGAGGCTGATGCCTGTGATATCCCCATCATATCGCCAGTTGGTCTCTGGAAGGTACCTGTTGCTAGTATTCTTAGGCCAACACATACCTTGGTTTCCACTGGGATGGGTTCCCCTCTGTTGGTTCTGTGTGTGAGACGTGGCCTGCATAGCTCAACAATTTGCTGCAGAAGGTCTCTGTCCACTCTGTAGCGCTCTACTATCTCCAGCTCATGTAACCCATGGTAGGTGACCCTGGGCCTGTATACTCTTCTCCTTCTCCTCACTCTGGGTTGTCTGTCAGCATCTGCATTGTCACCACCCTCAGCAATTCGCCTATGCCTGATTATAACAGTATGGCAGCCCCTAGCATTTCTGCTCTGAGTTCAGCTTTTTCAGTTTTCAATTCTGATTGCTTACTCCTTTCTTGCAGTATCTCTTGAGAGAAACACCCTGCACTGCTGTGTGCAGTGTTTTAAGTGCTGGGTTGGGCTTCTAGTCTGCCTGTGTAATTGCCTGCTTCTGATTGTTATCACCAATTAACTCCAGCAGTATTCTCCGACAGTTTCCTAGTAATCTGGTTGTTTCCTTTTTCCTCTCTGTTTCCTCAGGGGGAGCAATGTGCACACCAGCATAAGCATGCTCACAGTGACTTAAACGCGTGCACACATACTTACACGGTTTGGACTTGGCTGATTCATGGTAAAACATGTGCAGACTGCCTTATACATCAGGCAACAGGCTTCTTGATGTTTACATTGCCTTACACACGTGCACGCCCGCGCAAACCGTTGTAAACGGTTTGCAACACGCTGCAACATGGTGAGCATGCCTTACACGCGCGCACAAGCGCGCATGCACGTATGTCAAGAAAGTTTGAGTGTAGGGATAGTGTACACCCTCTATTTCTTGACTTTCCTAGTGTTCTGTTGGGACACACCTCCCTTCCTGATGTCTGTCTGTCATCTGTCATGTTACACTGCCCTCCAATGTGATACATTTATTTCTATCATTCCCCCCCGTGATGTCACCTACCTCTTACTCTATTCCTCCCCCTTCTGTAACTCTTACACTACTCAAAAAGTTCTCATTAGCTATGTGGCAGTGTGATTCAGTATTGTAACCCTCATTTACATAGGATTGCCTAGTAATGCTTAGTTACATCTCTTACACTGAGCTTCCCCCCCTTGGCAACCACTACACGGTGGCCATATTGTTTTTGGTCTGCTAGTCCCTGCATTGTCATTCCATGTACTACATAAAACCCACAATTGTGGGCTTATAAGCTTCGGTTTTCACTTTTAGGCAGTGCACCCCGTTTGTGCAGGTGTGCGCTGCAGTTAAACATTAAAATCCCCCGAAAAAAAAAAGTTATTTTAAATAATTTTGCAACACTTTTTAATGCCAATGGCCACATATTTGGCCATTGGCATGCTAGATGACACATATACAACCTTCATTTGGAGCTGACATAGCTCCTTTGTCAATTTTGCAGAAATGTACTCAGTTGTCAGCTGAGTACATTTCTGCAGCTAAAACGTCCGTTACATGGACTGGTTTGGGCTTCCTGGATCGCTCAAATACCTCATTTGCATATCTTTGAGCTGCAAATGGGGTATTGAGCATTTCCACACCCAGTCCGTGTAAGAGATGTTTTAGCTGTCTCTTACACAGAGGTTTGGGCTATTCCTGGATCGGGACTTACACGGAGGCTTACACTACTCTTAAACTCCGTGTAAGCCTTCGTGAATCCGCCCAATAATCTTACACAGCAATGAGTTAGTTAAATAGGTGTAGGAAATATTGTACATTAAAATGCACTAAAATATAATTATCACAACAAATTCAAACTTCATAAAATATACATACCCATTTTACAAGTGCAATAAGGCACATGGGGGTAAGCGTGGCACAGATATTATCACAAAGACCATGGAATGTGAATCACTCACACTTCAAACTCATGCTTCACAATACCCCCAGATTGTGAAGTCATTTTTGTATCATGCACACTTCCTTTTGCCCTATTTCACCCATAATTGTATAATAATAGGTATTCAGAGCCTACTCTAATTTTAGTATATTATATAATATTATAAGCCTACTGCATGTGCCTGCAATGTTGCCACCACAACTGGAATGAATGCTTCATGAAGTCAAAGAATAATTGCAATGTGTTATGGTCACATAATTATACTGAGCGTTTCTGTAAGTTATGCAGCAATTTGGACAATGTACTTTATAGCTGGCTGATGGATGAGTCAGCCATAAGAAGAAAAATACTGAGCAGTTTGGAAATTGCTGAAATGCAAGAGGGTACTCCTAGCCTTCAGCACCACTTATGTACCTGTAATCACATCTTTGCAAGTATTGTAATCTAAAAGGTCATAAAATAAATGTAATATAAAGAAGTTGTGTGTTACCCACCAGCTCCAGATATGCAACAGACTAACATGCCCAATACTACAACAAAAATTTAGACTCTTCATTTGTTTACCGATCTGTGACTATCATGCAAAATATTACGGAACTTATGGGAATGTGCACAAAGTTGTATACAATAGTGATACAAGTAAAGGAGTGTGCACTGCAGATGGCTCAACTATTTATATGCACAGTATGTAGAAGGTGCACAACAGCATAGCTGCATATTCCTAATAACACAGCACTAACTTAAATAACTGACATAGGGACAGCATTATAGCTATATGTGATCCATTAGTAATATGAAAATCGATGGCAGTGACATCCTTAAGCTGGTTACCAATAGAAAACCAATTATTACCACAATCTACTAAATGACAGCAAAGTACTTCCTCTTTTATTTTAGTGTTTTGGATAGTGTTTTATTAGATTATGGAGTGGGTAGCGGACTAAAAATAAATTAGAAGCTTTATAGCAGCTTAAATGTCAGGTTGATGTTTCCTGACCATAATGAAACTATAAATATTAAGTGCTTTTTAACAGATAGCAGACTTATTAAATTGAATTGAATAAATTATGAGATAGTATATTTACTTAGTGGTTCACATGACTGTGTGTGTGTGTGTGTGTGTGTGTGTGTGTGTGTGTGTGTGTGTGTGTGTGTGTGTGTATATATATATATATATATATATATATATATATATATATATATATATATATATATATATATATATATATATATATATATATATATATATATATATATATATATATATATCTATATCTATATATATATATATATATATATATATATATATATATATATATATATATAGTTACACTTTGGAATCTCAATCTCAAAATATTGAAATGTCGAATTTCAGTATCTCCAGACCAAAGTGTCAAAACTGCAGTTGCGTGAAACTGCAGTATCCTGAAGCTAGAAATGTCAAACCCGCAGCTGTGATAGCGCATTAGGTAAGTGTTATTTTTCAAAGGGTTTGGGGTAGGGTTTGTGTGTATGTGAGTGTGTTTGGAGTGTGTAGTGGTGTGTTTTCTGTGTTTTGGTATTTAGTGCGACCTCAGAGTTAGGATATATAAGTAGAGGCACCCCCCCACACATGGGTGGGGTGTAGGGGGGCTTGCCTGTCTGCTTCTAGCTAGGGTAGGTGTTTGTGGGTTTTTTTGTGTTTGTGTGTTTTGTTATAATTTCTTATAGTGTTGGAAGGTATGTATGTTTGATTTTGTTTGTGTGGTGTAGTATTTTGCGGTTTTGACTTTTGCGGTTGTGGTGTTTCGGGTTTGTAAAGTTTCAGCTTTATAGTCTCGAGATACTGAAGTTTGAAATTTTAGTATTTCCAGATTATAAAGTGAATATATATATATATATATATATATATATATATATATATATGTATATATATATATATATATATATATATATATATATATATATATATATATATGGGTCTACTTCATTTCACCTAACTTCCAATTCACTGACTCCCATTTGACTGAGGCCAAATGACTGAAATTTCATTTCACTGACACTTCATTTCACTGACAGTTCATTTGACTGACAAGTATTATTAGCAAGAAAATGGAATATGCCCCCCTTCCCCACTGTAGTGCGACCCTGGAGTTAGAATATATAGTTGGGGGGTGGGGGGCGAAGCCCCCCACTTACTTTTCTTTTACTAAGCAATATTATATCAAAACTTAACAATATCATATGAAATGAAGTGGGGGGCTGCGCCCCCCACACCCCCTGATGTGGGGGGCTGTGCCCCCCACACCCCCCAACTATATATTCTAACTCCAAGGTCGCACTACAGTGGGGAAGGGGGCATATTCCATTTTCTTAATAATAATACTTGTCAGTCAAATGAACTGTCAGTGAAATGAAGTGTTAGTCAAATGAAATTTCAGTGAAATGGGGTCAGTGAAATGAAAGTAAGTGAATTGGAAGTTAGGTGAAATGAAGTAGACCCATATATATATATATATATACATATATATATATATATACATATATATATATATATATATATATATATATATATATAGTTTCACTTCATATCGTTGAAAGCTCATTTCATTGAATTTCAAAACAGCGAGACCAAATCATCGAAAACTCAAATCGTCGAAAACTCATAACATCGAATCTCAAATCATTGAAAACTCCAAAGCAACTAGAAATAACATCCCAGACACTGTGTACTACATTTAAGCAAGGGGGCAAGCCCCTCTGCACCCCCAAGTGGGGGCTCCGCTCCCCACACCCCCTGAAAATTAAATATACCAACTCCAAGGTCGCACTACAGTGGGGTTAGGAAATTACCTTCACCCACATGGGGGGTGCAGGTGGCTTTGCCCTTCTGCATAAACATACTAAAAACTCTGTGGGAGGTTCTTTCTAGTTGCTTTGTAGTTTTCAATGATTTGAGATTCGATGTTATGAGTTTTTGATGATTTGAGTTCTCGATGATTTGGTCTCGCTGTTTTGGACTCCAAAGATAACCACAAGGCATTCTTTAGCTATGTCAAGAATCTAAGTGGCAATGGTCAGATCTGCTTGGAGTTAGTGCAGAATGGCACAAAATACACTGAACTGACCGATATTGCCAACATCCTGGCAGACAGGTTCAGTGCAAACTTCACCCCCCTCTCACCCCCAAAAGGGCCCATAACCATATCAGAAGAATGTACAGCCCCTGAAATCACAGACACTCAGGTTAAAGCAGCCCTGTCCAAAGCCAAAAACACAGCATCAAGGGGACCGGACGATGTCCCAGGCTGCATCCTACACGAGCTCAAAGACAAACTAACACCTCACCTAAACACACTGTCAAACTCAGCCTCTCCACAGGCTACATACCCATAGAGTGGTGCACAGCAACGGTTATTCTGCTCCACAAAGGGGGAGCCACAACAGACCCCAGGAACTATCACCCTATAAGCCTGACTAGCTTGGTCTGCAGGGCTATGTAGTGCATCATCATGGAACTCATTAACAGAGACATTGGAAACCTCCAAACTGGACCCTACCCAGTTTGGATTTGTTAAGGGCAGATCATGCCTCCTAAACCTGGAGGAGTTCTTTGAGACAGTTACCAAGGATATAGACAAGGGAAAGGTGGTACACACAGCCTATCTAGACCTCGCAAAGGCCTTCAGCACCATTTCCCATTCTGGTATTATAGACAAGCTCACCAGCATGACCATAAACCTCTATGTCACAAGATGGGTTGCCAACTGGCTCACGGACAGAACCCACACAGTGAGAGTTGCGGGAGCTAGGTCCGACTCTAAACCGGTTACAAGTGGCATTCCCCAGGGCACAGTCCTAGGACCCTCCTGTTCAGCATATACTTCTCAGAGGTACAGGCAAGCACAGGAGGACTATGGCTGACCAAGTTCGCAGACAACTGCAAACTAGGGGCTATAATTGACTCTCCGGCTGACACAGACATCCTCCAAAAGGGTCTCATTCAGATGGATACCTGGTGTCAAAATCATGGCCTCAAGCTAAATGCCAAAAAATGCATAGTCATCCCCTTTGGAAAAAACAAAGTACCCACAAACTACCACATAGGTGGTAGTCCTCTAAATACAGAAGACGTAATAAGGGATCTGGGGACCCAAGTAGTTAGTAATCTCTTCTTTGATAATAACATTGCCAAAGTGGTTAGAAAATCCTTCTATGTGGCCCACCTAATCACAAAATGGTTCTCATCCAGATCAAAAGAGGTCATTGTGCCCCTCTACTAATCAATCATCAGACCCATCATAGAGTACAACGCCTCATT